>NC_048301.1:64084781-64248789 GCF_013100865.1 Trachemys scripta elegans | reverse complement strand
GGGGCAGTCTTGATCCACTGCGGCCCCCATCCAGTACCAGCAGGGGTCCTGGGCCGCACATTGACACTTGCTCTCCCAAGCACCAGTGGGGGTCCTGGGCCGTGGGCCGCTGCCCCCCCCCCCCGCATCAGTGGGGGTCTCGGGCTGCGTGCTGCTGCCCCCCCAAGCACCTGTGGTGCCCCCAGGCCATCCCCCCCAAGAGCAGCCACAGCACCCCCGGGCCACCCGCTGTCCCAAATCACTCAAGATTTAGTCTGGGGTATATAGTACAAGTCATGGATAGGTCACAGACCATGAATTTTTGTTTACTGCCCGTGACCTGTCCATGACTTTTACTAAAAAATACCTGTGACTAAAACTCCACCAGAGAGGTCCTTTGTGGCCATCTGCCTGTCCCAAGTCAGGATAAAGGAGGAGGGTTGGGCATGGGGCTAGCAACTCCACCCCGTAAAAAATTAATTTGCTACAGAAACTCCAACAAGAGAGATAACAGAGACTTTTAGCCTGGAAAAAGAAGGGCCTTCAACTCGAAGACGCATGACGCTGGGTGGTGAAAGTCGTGAGGAAGCCACTAAGCCGATTACCCTTCTTGCAACTAGGAGGATTACCATCGGTACATGGAATGTGAGGACCATGTACGAGTCAAGAAAGACGGCGCAGGTCGCAGCAGAGATGAGGAGCAACAACCTGACCCTACTAGGCATTAGCGAGACAAGATGGACGCAAGCTGGACAGAGACGATTGTTGACAGGAGAGCTGTTGCTGTATTCCGGACATGAAGAGAGCGACGCACCCCACACACAGGGAGTAGGCTTCATGTTGTCCAAGCAGACACAGAGAGCACTGATTGGGTGGGAGGCACATGGTTCCAGGATCACACAGCATCCTTCAGAACTAAAATGAAGAGGATTAAGATGAATGTTGTACAGTGCTATGCGCCAACCAATGACAGCGAAGAGGGGGACAAAGACTATTTTTACAACAGACTTCAGAAAATATTAGAGACTCTCCCAGACAAAGACATTACCATCCTTATGGGAGACTTTAATGCCAAAATTGGACCTGACAACACAGGATATGAACAAGTCATGGGGACCCACACTCTGGGAGAGATGAGTGAGAATGGAGAGAGATTTGTGGATTTGTGTGCACTTAACAACCTGGTCATAGGAGGTAGCATCTTTCCTCACAAGCGGATCCACAAGAGTACCTGGGTATCACCAGCAGGCACGACAGAAAACCAGATCAATCATGTCTGTATTAGTAAGAAGTTCAGAAGATCTTTGCAGGACGTTAGAGTTAGAAGAGGAGCAGACGTAGCGTCCGACCCCATCACTTAGTGGTGGCCAGATTGAAGCTGAAGAAGAACTGGATAGACACGTCAGATAGAAGAGCGAAGTACAACGTCAGCCTTTTGAAGGATCATAAGATCAAGGAAGATTTTGGACTGACGCTGAAGAATAAGTTTTCAGTACTACAGGATCGGTCTGAGGAAGAGGAAGACAGTGTATCCGACAGATGGCAGAAAGTGAGAGAGATACTTAGGTCAGCATGCCAGGAAGTGCTTGGAATCAAGAAATACCAGCAGAAAGAGTGGATCACAGCAGAGACTTTGACTAAGATAGAAAGAAGAAGAAGGCAGTAGTTAATAACAGCAGGACTAGAGCAGCAAAGGCTAAAGCGCAAGAAGAGTATGCTGAAGCCCATAAAGTAGTGAAGAGGAATATTAGGAAGGATAAGAGAGATTATGTGGATGGACTGGCAGCAGAAGCAGAACAGGCAGCATACAATGGTAATATGAAACAGCTGTATGATATCACCAAGCGACTGTCTGGAAAGTTCAGCAAGCCAGAACGTCCTGTCAAAGACAAGCAGGGAAAGTCTATAACAGAAATAGAACACCAGATGAATAGATGGGCGGAGCACTTTGAGGAACTCCTAAATAGACCAGCACCACTAAATCCACTAGACATTGACCCAGCCAACGAAGACCTTCCAATCAATTGTGATAGACCTACCAGAGATGAGATCAGAAAAGCCATCACTATGATGAAGAACAGGAAGGCGGCTGGACCTGACGATATTCCAGCAGAGGCCCTGAAAGTAGATCTGGATGCTTCAGTGGAAATGCTGTACCCCCTTTTTGAGAAGATATGGGAAGAAGTAGTGATTCCGGCAGACTGGAAAGAGGGATACCTTATTAAAATCCCCAAGAAAGGAGACCTCAGCAATTGTGCCAACTACAGAGGAATCACACTTCTGTCGGTGCCAGGGAAGGTCTTCAACCGAGTTCTCTTAGAGAGAATGAAGGATGCCGTCGATCCACAGCTACGAGATGAGCAGGCAGGTTTCCGGCAAAATAGATCATGCATGGACCAGATAGCAACGCTCCGCATCATAGTCGAGCAGTCTATGGAATGGAACTCCTCGTTGTACATCAACTTTGTTGACTATGAGAAAGCATTCGATAGCGTGGATCGAGAGACTCTCTGGAAGCTCCTTCGGCACTATGGCATCCCAGTAAAGGTGGTTAACTTGATTAAGAACTTATATGACGGCATACACTGTAGAGTGATCCGTGGAGGGCAGCTTACAAACAGCTTCCAGGTGCGAACCGGAGTCAGACAAGGATGTGTGTTGTCACCATTTCTCTTTCTCCTTGTCATTGATTGGATTATGAAGACATCCACTTATGAGCGCAGGAACGGAATCCAGTGGACGTTGTGGACCCAACTTGATGACCTGGACTTTGCCGATGACCTTGCACTCCTTTCGCATAGCAAACAGCAGATGCAAGAGAAGACTAACATAGTGGCAGCCACCTCATCACAGGTTGGCCTCAACATCCACAAGGACAAGACCAAGATCCTCAAGATTAACTCCATCAGTAATGACCCAGTCACACTGAATGGAAGCCCTCTGGAAGAAGTGCAGTCCTTCACCTACCTAGGCAGCATCATCGACCAACAGGGTGGCACGGACACAGATATCAAAGCAAGGATCGGTAAGGCAAGAGCAGCTTTCTTACAGCTCAAGAACATCTGGAGCTCCAGAGAGCTGTCTTTGGCAACAAAGATTAGACTGTTCAATTCCAACGTGAAATCAGTCTTATTATATGGAGCTGAAACCTGGAGAACTAAAACAACCACCAGGAAGATCCAGACCTTCATAAATAGCTGCCTTAGAAGGATTCTCCAGATCCGCTGGCCAGACACCATCAGCAACATCTACCTCTTGGAGAGGACCCGTCAACTTCCAGCAGAGGAAGAAATTAGAAGGAGAAGGTGGGGCTGGATAGGACACACACTACGCAAGCAGCCAACCAACATCATTAGACAGGCATTGTGGTGGAACCCCCAAGGCAAGCGGAAAAGAAGCTGTCCAAGAAACACCTAGCGATGCGACCTTCAGGCTGATAGCATAAAAATGGGCTATACCTGGAACCAGCTAGAGCAAATGGCTCAGGATAGAGGACTCTGGAGATCTGTGATTGGCAGCCCATACCCCGATTGGGGTGACGGGCATGAGTGGGTGAGTGAGTGACCTGTGACTAAAACGTAGCCTTTTTTATTAGTTACGGGGAAGTATAAATTGTAGCTACTGTATGGAGAAATAACTGTAGCTAATCTATGTATTATCCTATTTAAGTTAACAGCCTATAGTAAAGAACTGTTACTTCTAAAAGAGTCAGGTATTCATAAAACAGTGTACTACTGCCAAAACTGTTCAGCCTTGTACATATGCAAATCTACAATTCTCTTTGCTAATAATTTATACAAATCTAATGGAAACAGGTTGAAGAGAAATGGTGTGCTAGACTGATGTTTTCACTGGCCTGCTGGCTGCTCAGGAGTATGTGTGAAACAAGTTAGTGTACTCAGTTTGGTATCTCATTGCTGAATGTTCCAACCTGCTGCCACAATTGACAATCGTGTTAGCAGAAGACAAGGAGTAAATGTGCTATCACAACTGAAATATTGTCTCAGGCCTTGTCTACACTACGAGAGTAGTTCGATTTTACTTAAATCGAATATTTGGAATCGATATTGCAAAGTCGAACGTGTGTGTCCACACTAAGGACAGTAATTCGACTTTGTGAGTCCACACTAACGGGGAAAGCGTCGACATTGGAAGCGGTGCACTGAGGGCAGCTATCCCACAGTTCCCGGAGTCCCCGCCGCCCATTGGAATTCTGGGTGGAGCCGCAAATGCCTTCTGGGTAAAAAAAAAATGGGCCAGGGTGCTTTTGGGTAACTGTCGTCATCCGTCCATCACTCCCGCCCTCCCTCCCTCCCTGAAAGCGCCGGCGGGAAATCATTTCGCGCACTTTTCAAGTCATTGACAGCGCGGACGCCACAGCACTGTGAGCATGGAGCCCGCTGCAACCATCGCTGCAGTTGTGGCCGCTCTCAACGCCTCGCAGCTTATCATACAGGTTGCCCTGAGGCAGATGCAGAAAAGTCAGGCGAGGAGGCTACGTCAACGCGGTGATGGCCTGAAGTCTGAGAGTAGCACAGACCTCTCAGAAAGCAGGGGACCCAGCGCCGAGGACATCACGGTGGCAATGGGTCATGTTGATGCCGTGGAACGGCGATTCTGGGCACGGGAAACAAGCACTGAGTGGTGGGACCGCATAGTGCTGCAGGTCTGGGATGAATCACAGTGGCTGCGAAACTTCCGCATGCGGAAGGGAACTTTCCTTGAACTTTGTGAGTTGCTGTCCCCTGCCCTGAAGCGCAATGACACCCGGATGCGACCAGCCCTGACTGTCCAGAAGCGAGTGGCCATAGCCCTCTGGAAGCTTGCAACGCCTGACTGCTACCGGTCAGTCGCGAGCCAGTTTGGGGTGGGCAAATCTACCGTGGGGGTTGTTGTGATGCAAGTAGCCAAGGCAATCGTTGATGTACTGCTGCCAAAGGTAGTGACCCTGGGAAACTTGGAGGCGATCATAGATGGCTTCGCAGCGATGGGATTCCCAAACTGCGGTGGGGCCATAGATGGAACTCACATCCCTATCCTGGCACCGGAACACCAGGCCAGCCAGTACATTAACAGAAAGGGCTACTTTTCAATGGTGCTGCAAGCACTGGTGGACCACAGGGGACGTTTTACCAACATCAATGTCGGATGGCCGGGCAAGGTTCATGACGCTCGTGTTTTCAGGAACTCTGGTCTGTTTAGACGGCTGCAGCAAGGTATTTACTTCCCGGACCACAAAATAACTGTTGGGGATGTGGAGATGCCTATAGTCATCCTCGGGGACCCAGCCTACCCGCTAATGCCCTGGCTCATGAAGCCCTATACAGGTGCCCTGGACACTGAAAAAGAACTCTTCAACTACCGGCTGAGCAAGTGCAGAATGGTGGTGGAGTGTGCTTTTGGCCGTCTCAAGGGGAGATGGAGAAGCTTGCTGACTCGCTGTGATCTCAGCGAAACCAATATCCCCATTGTTATAGCAGCTTGCTGTGTGCTCCACAATCTCTGTGAGAGCAAGGGGGAGACCTTTATGGCGGGGTGGGAGGTTGAGGAAATTAGCCTGGCTGCTGATTACTCACAGCCAGACAGCCGGGCGATTAGAAGAGACCAGCGGGAAGCGCTGTGCATCCGGGAGGCTTTGAAAGCAAAGTTCCTGAGTGAGCAGGGTAACCTGTGACTTTCTAATTTTGTGTACAGAGAAGCCTTCACCCCACTTCCAACACACGTTTCAAAATAAAAATAGTTCTACTTTGTTAAAGCACACCGTTTTCTTTAATACTGTTTTCGCGGGAATTTTTAAAAACTGGGACGCAGACTGTGGTGCGGAGCGGCTGTAGTGTAGTCGCGCGAATGCAGCTTCTAAACTCAAGGACTGACAGGCTCCGCTGCGGTGGGATGGTTCTTTCAACGGAGCCTGTCACCCCTCCTGATAGGGACTGTGTGTATGGGGGGTCTATGTGACTTTGTGGCAGGGGGGGGACGGTTACAGATCCCCTGCTGTGTGGCTCTGTGATCCTGCCTAAGGACCGCCGCTTAAGATCTCTAACTGCCCTCCCCTGCCACAAAGTCACAGAGCAACCCACCCCCCACCACATAACATGAAAAGAACCTCCCAGACTAACCAGGGTAAGTAGTCACTGCATCACTGCACTATGTATGTGCCCTGCTGCTGTGCCTGCCCCCGACTATGTACCCTGCCAAAGTTGACTGTCCTGTCCAATTACCAACCCCCTTTCCCCCCCTCCTCCAAAAGAACATGATGGAAACAGTAGTTAACAGAAACATATTTTTTATTATCAACTACACATGGGACTGGGAAGTGAAACTTGGACGGGGGCTTGTGTCAGGCGGGAAGGAAAGAACTTGTCAAACTTTGGGGAATGAGAGCCTTCTGCTGCTCGAGCTCTCTGCAGGGGTGGAGTGAGAGTTAGCAGGGACTCTGCCGCCTCTCCTTCTGTGCACTTTGGGTGAAGGGAGTATGGGACTTGGTGGCGGGGGAGGGCGGTTAGAGATGGACTGCAGCGGGGCTCTGTCCTCCTGCCTCCGTTCCTGCAGAACATCCACAAGGCGCCGGAGCGTGTCCGTTTGCTCCCTCAGTAGTCCAAGCAGGGTTTGAGTCGCCTGCTGGTCTTCCTGACGCCACCTCTCCTCCCGATCCATGTTGGCTTGGTGCATTTGGGACAAGTTCTCCCGCCACTGGGTCTGCTGTGCTGCCTGGGCTCGGGAGCAGGCTATAAGCTCTGAGAACATGTCCTCCCGTGTCCTCTTCTTCTTATGCCTAATCCTCCCTAGCCTCTGGGAGTGTGATGACAGGCTAGGTTGTGAGACAGTCGCAGATGGGGCTGTGGGAATGGGAAAAAGGGAGTGAATTCCTCAGAAAGATAAATGTAGTTGTGAACAAAGAACATAGTCTTTCTCTGTGAACAGGACCATGCACAGCACCTATCACATGCGCACTCAGCACAAGGTCGAATTCTCGGCCTTCGCATTCAGTGTCTGGGGTTTTGCAGAGCACTTTTGAGAACCCTGTCAGGACAACGGAATTGCTCTTGCACGCAGACATGGTAAGCCGTAGATTCGTGGCAGCTTAAAACTTTAATATTAGCAATGGCCTCATTTCACATTGAAATCAATGTCGGTCCCTGCTGCCAGCAATCCGGCAAGCAGGAAGTCTGCTCCTGTCCCACACCCTCGCGGCTGTCCCCGGGAACGATCCCTTTCGGCTGACCCTCTCCCGCCTCCACCGCGTGGCTGCAAACCAGCGGTTACAGTTCTGTAAAGGAACGGTAAAGCAGTCCCAACACTAACATTCCCCTACCTCATTCAAAGCAGGTCATCATGAGCGACATCACCCTCATGAGGATCTCTGAGAGCGACAGACAGAGAATGCTCCGGGAAAGCCTTCAAAGACCAGGGCCGTATGCCGCCATGCTGTGCCAAGCAATGATTCCGGAGTACTTGCTAGTCTCGTGGCGCGGCAACGTGTCCTACTACGGAGGACCCAATAAGGCTGCTCTCCCCAAGAACCTAATGCAGCGGATTTCAAATTACCTGCAGGAGAGCTTCCTTGAGATGTCCCAGGAGGATTTCTGCTCCATCCCCGGACATATAGACCGCATCTTACTGTAGCTGCAGTAGCAGGGACTAAACAGTAGAGCGGCTTGGGCAGGACAATCATGCAAAACCGGACATTGCTAGATTTTTTTGAAATAGTTGCACTGCCCATGACTGAACCGTTAAGTTAATCAAACTAATCATGAGAAACCCATTTTTTACATTGTTAATAATCATGTTCTGTTACAAATAAATGTTTAGATGTTTACAACACTTACTGGATGATCCTTCACCAGATTCTGTGTCCGGGGTAACGGCTGGGGAGGGTTGGTAGGGGATCTCTGTAAGGGTGATGAAGAGATCCTGGCTGTCGGGGAAATCAGCGTTGTGAGCGCTGTCGACTGCCTCGTCCTCCTCATCTCCTTCCTCATCTTCCCCGTCCGCTAACATGTCCGAGGATCCGGCCGTGGACACTATCCCATCCTCAGAGTCCACAGTCAGTGGTGGGGTAGTGGTGGCGGCCGCACCGAGGATGGAATGCAGTGCCTCGTAGAAACGGGATGTCTGGGGATGGGATCCGGAGCGTCCGTTTGCCTCTTTGGTCTTCTGGTAGCCTTGCCTCAGCTCCTTGATTTTCACGCGGCACTGCGTTACATCCCGGCTGTATCCTCTCTCTGCCATGTCTTTAGAGATCTTCTCATAGATCTTTGCATTCCGTCTTTTGGATCGCAGCTCGGAAAGCACGGACTCATCGCCCCACACAGCGATGAGATCCAAGACTTCCCGATCAGTCCATGCTGGGGCCCTCTTTCTATTCTGAGATTGCACTGCCATCAGTGCTGGAGAGCTCTGCATCGTTGCCAGTGCTGCTGAGCTCGCCACGATGTCCAGACAGGAAATGAGATTCAAACTGGCCAGACAGGAAAAGGAATTCAAATTCAAATTTTCCCGGGGCTTTTCCTGTGTGGCAGTTCAGAACATCCGAGCTCTTACTGCTGTCCAGAGCGTCAACAGAGTGGTGCACTGTGGGATAGCTCCTGGAGCTATTAGCATCGATTTCCATCCACACCTAGCCTAATTCGACATGGCCATGTCGAATTTAGCGCTACTCCCCTCGTCGGGGAGGAGTACAGAAGTCGAATTAAAGAGACCTCTATGTCGAACTAAATACCTTCGCGGTGTGGACGGGTGCAGGGTTAATTCGATGTAACGGCGCTAACTTCGACATAAACGCCTAGTGTAGACCAGGCCTCAGCCTCTACAAGGCAGGCCAACAAAAACTGGCAGGCTCTCTGTGAAGGCTATTGTTCATCTAGAACATCTGGCAAATTTCTCCAGCATTGTATTTGTAACAAAATATATTAAATAGATTTCTTCATAGGACAGCAACTTTGCCCCAAGCATTGCTCTCTTCATTACTTGTCTGTGTTATAGGTATTATCCCATACTCTCCTGAAAATTGTCTTGAATCCTCCTTTCTCACTATTGCAACATTGAGTAAACTGACCACTACAAAGCAGCTGTAAATTTGTAGTGTGAGCACCCTCTGCTCTCTTTGACTTGAGGCACTAGCTGTTGTATATACAACACTCGCTGTGAACACTGCTTCCCTTGACTTGAAAGTGGGTGGACTGGATTGGCCATAGAATCATAGAACTGGAAGGGATCTTGAGAGATCATCTAGTCCAGTCCCCTGCACTCAAGGCAGGACTAAGTATTTTCTAAACCACCCCAACAGTGTTTGCCCAACCTGCTCTTAAAAATCCCCAATGATCCACAGTCTCCATAGACAATTTATGCAGTGATTAACCTCTCTGACCGTTAGGAAGTTTTTTCTAATGTCCAACTTAAACTAAAGCTCTGGGTGAGCCCTGAACTCACAAGCCCAGGAATACTCCCCCCTGCACTAACCAATTGCACCACTGTAGATGCTTGTTAGAAAATGCCTCCCTGAATTGGCTGGGAATCAAACCTGGAGCAACCGCTTCAAAAGCCGCTATTCTCACCACTATACCACCAATGCATCTATCTTTTGGCCATGATCCTGCAAAGACTTGTCCTTATCTTTATGTATTGTGCATATAATCCAAGGAAAGCTTTAAAAAGAAATAGTGAGGTAGATTATGCCTTTTTTGATTTATGTAACATGAGCTGAATTATTGTGTAAAACAGATTCTCAAACTTACACTTACTGTGGCCCAGCTTTTAATGGTCTATACAAGACAATCTCTTTCCTCCCCTTCATGCTCACAGGTACTTCCTCTTTCCACTGGCAATGTCATGGTATCTTCCTGGTAACTACAGTAATTGCCTATAGGGGAAAGTAGTCGGGGGGGACGACAGCGTTTTGTATTTTTAAATGCCATTTAATGCGCTTTCGCTGTTGGCAAAGGGCCAGGGAAGCCAGCGGCACCCTTGTCGCCCTGTGGGCCCCCCGCCCACAGTAGCTGCTGTGTGTTACACCAGTACGTCCTGGGTGGCTCATGGCCTTGAGCAATGGGGCGATGCTGGCACCTGGCAGGCAGGACGGTGCCAGGGCTGAGGATGGGGTGCGGCTGTACTGAGCCGCGATGAGAGGAGGGGGAAGCCAACCCCTTGATGCTTTTGTGTTAGGCAGGTGAGACGCCAGCAGCCCGCGGCCACTTGACCTCAAGATGGCGATTCTAGTAAAGGTCAATCAAGTGGTTACCGCTCCTGGCTGCCACCAGCAAAGATGGCGCCGGACGCCCCTTTTTCCCCTACGCCCTTCTAGCCCTCACCACTCTATGGTAAGACGCGCTTTGTGTCTCTGTGCGTATAGCGCGGACGTTCTGTCAGAACTCCCAGGCTGCCTCTATGATCGGGCGGCGCGGTGCAGGCCGGGACGCTGGCGGAAGGGGCGGCTCACGTGACCCCCAGCACAGCACGGCGGCGCGCCTGGCTCTGTGCGGTGTGTTCGCGGCCTAGAGGCCTCCAAGCCCGGCGGAGGTGGCGAGCGCGACAGGCCTTCCCCATCCCCGGCTGGCGTGTGCAGGAGAGGCAGAGGCGGTGCCCCGGACGCGGCTCCTGCCCCTCAGGGAAGGAGGGTGAGTCCTGGGGACAGGTGGGGAGAGAAGCCGCCATCGGCGCCCAGCCACCCGCCCGCGGAGGAGACGCAATCCCCTCCCCCGGGAGCGCGAGGAAACCCCGCTCCCCATCCTGGGGAGAACCCGCCCCCTCCGCCGAGGACCACGAGGGGGCTGCCCAGCGCCGGGGGTGGGCGAGTCTCGCACTGGCGGGTGCATCGGTGTATTCCTCCCCTCCCCCCCCCCCCCGGAGCGGAGAGTCTCTGCCCTATGAGGGGGGAGGCGGGGCCGTCCCTTCGCTGAGGGTGGGGGCCACCTGCCATCCTCTCGCTTGGAAACGCGGAGCGTAGCCATCTTCTCTCTCCCCCCTCCATGGGGGGGAGGGGAATCTCTTCGTCCCCACTGCCTGGCCCTGTGTAGACCCAGTGGAGAGTGAGTGGTGTTAGCTACATGTGTCAGTGTAGGCTACTTAGCACTTGCTCTGGCCAAAACCCATGGTGGTTAAGAACATGCTAGCTGGCTGTGGATCCCACTAGGATAGACCAAGACTAACTAATTTGTTTTTAAACTGTATTGGTTTTGATGATGTCTAGACTGGTAAAATGTATTGCGAGAGAACATTTTAGCTAACATGATGTGAAATGTGATTTTGAAATGTGAGCAAGGACAATCATATTCAAAAATATGTTAGTTGGCTGTGATTAACAAAACTTTCAACTTGACTCTAAGGAGTCTAGCATTTTAAAAGTTTTGATAAGAATATTTTTAAACAACACTCATTTCCCCAGATATGTCTATACCATCTCTGAGAAGGAGATGGAGGCTTCCTCTGTTAGAGACTCCATTTTTAACTAAAATGAAGGGAAGACTATTCCCCCTCTAACAACTTACTCCACACATGCATGCTCTCTGTCTGTATCACTTTGTGAGGCGAAGATAAGCCCAGGGGTGGGCAAACTACGGGCCGCATCCGGCCCATCAGGGCTTTGGATCTGGCCTGCGGGATTGCCAGCCCCGTGGCTGTGCTGGAAGCGGCCAGCACCACGTCCTATGGGCTCTGTGCGCTGCCCTTGCCTGCAGGCACCGTCCCCCGCAGCTCCTATTGGCAGCGAATGCGGAACCAAGGCCAATGGGAGCTTTGGGGAAGGTACCCACAGGTGAGGGCAGTGCGCAGAGCTTTCTGCCTTAGCCCCGCTGTGCGCCGCTGCCACTCCGGAGCCACTCAAGGTAAGCGGCGCTGGGTCGGAGGCCACACCCCCAACCGCTCCTGCACCCAAACACCCTGCCCTGAGCCCCCTCACACTCTCTGCACCCCCTACTCTGAGCCCCCAACCTCCTGGCCTAGCCCTACATTCATGGACCCGCATGCAATTTCCCCACCCAGATGTGGCCCTCAGGCCAGAAAGTTTGCCCACCCCTGAGATAAGCTACCACCACCAGTGCAATGCAGTAAGTGTGGAAGTTGAGGTTCTAGGCACAGTCAGGCCTTGAGAGAGAGATGCCTAAATCAGTGTCTCTTGTACTTTTTATGGGGGCCAGACACCCCCTCAGTAGTTGCTTTGCGAATAGTTTTCTGGGTCTTCATGCTCCTCTCTAAAGATTTCCTGAGAAAGAAGGTGCATTGGATGCTGTAGCCCTAGCCACACTGAGGAGATATAATCATGTTGCTGAGGAATCCTTCTCCCATTCTCAGGGTTGGGGTGCAGGCAGGCCCCTTATTGGCCTCCACAAAGTGGAGCTTTGTGTGAGCACAACAAATTGCAGGATCAGGAACTAAACAATAAAGTGTGTTGCAGTGAGAGGCAGGGCAGGGAGGGAGGGAAGAGTGATGGGAAGGATAATGGCTATCTGCTGTTTTGGTTGAGTGTGCTGCCTCTTGGCCAGCCCTTGCATGCATAGAAGGTGAAAATCCACATCCCTGAGTTACACAGCTGTATTGAGCGAAATCCCAGTATGCCAAGAATACGGTAACAGAACAGATGATGGCAAACTGTAGTTCTAGCTGTTTTCTTCTTCAAAATAGCTTAAAATTCTATAATGAGGATTGTGTTGACCTAATTTAGACCCCACTCCTGCATACATTGAACTCAATGGCAATACTGACCAGAACAATTTTCTTCTTCAGTTTCCTCTTCCAGAATTCACCCTGTTCTGCAATCTTTTTGATATTTTTCTTGCTAACCTGTGCTGTTAAGTGAAAAGAAAAATTTGCAAATTATTTGAGGACAACATATAAAAGGGCATTTATTCATTGTTTGGTGGTGGTACTACTTAGGACTAGACTTTGAAGACTCCCATACTCAGAATTGTCTAAAGTTTTTCACCCTAGGAGTTTTGCTTGTTCTAGAAAGTATTTAAAACACTGATGTGGTGAAAAGATTGCACATTTTTAACAAAATACAAGGTAACATAGTATTCAAATCACCAGCAGAATATTTGTAACATCCTTTTAATTTGAGCAATTCTGATGATATAATTTACAAGCCTCACCAGCATAATTCTGCAACCAGCTGTATATAAAATTAGACTTTGGAGTCCAGACAAAAAAACACTACTAAAATATATATTGGAATATATCTGCATGTGCACCAGATTTTACCTAAGACTTGAACAAACCAAGCTTAAATTTCTGATCTAGACAAAGCTGTTTTTGAGATTGGTTAACCAAACAGTAATAGAAGAATTTTCCAAAAGTGAATTGCACCAACAGTATTTCCATATTTCAGAAACTGCATTAATCACTTATTCACACAACTGGCAAGAGTTGAAGGTTCTGTAATTCCTGTGCTACAATTGATGTTACTAACACCTTGTGTAGTGCAGCCTCAGTTTAACATCCAGTGTTGTAATTAACTGTTGCATGAGGAATACAGAATGCTGTTTTTTATAGGTTTTAGTTACCTTTGGAAAGGAAACAGCACATTTTGCTCAACCACATGTTGAAAAGACCAATATTAAAACAAATGGAAAACTATTCTGGGAATTAATGCTGCTAGTGTCAAGTTATTGTCATCAAGATGTTATTTCTGCAAGGAGGCTTATATGTCCATTTTAATAAAAAATTAAAGATGTCCTTGATTGCTTTAATTACATTACTGATTCTAGTAATGAGAAATTCATGATCTACTTACCTGTTTGCTCACCCACCATTATTCAAAATATATTCTATATATTTAAAGTTCAGAAGTACTCTGAATAATTGAAATTTTAGTTTCTTTAGCCACAGAATGTGAACATGGCATCAGCAGTGCAAGCTTCCCACGCTTCCTTGCTAATATGCAGGAACCGTGATGTAATGGAAGTGCTTGGTAATAAAACAGTAGTACAGTCTCCACGTTATTTCAGTATTTGGAATGGCATCACTTGTGATGGTGACTTCAATGTTGTAGACACCTATTCTCCAAGTATTGAACTCTGGACTCTAATCACTGATACATTTTGTGTAGGCTCAGTTTCATTCAAAGTCCTACTATGTTAATGCATTAGTGAAATCACCTGTAACTTTGCATAAGGTAATATAAAAACAAGAGCTATAATATACACTTGACAGGTCTAATAAATTTGTTAGTCTCTAAGGTGCCACAAGTACTCATGTTCTTTTTGCGAATATACACTTGTAAATTCTTCTCACTTGTGAAAATATATTGATATAATTTAAGTGCTTACTTCACACTTTTTCTTAACACTTGGGAGAAATCTGAAGTTTACCATATACCTATTGAGTGGACAGAGCTTGAAAAATTTATCAGATCCAGAAAGCTAACCCTACTAGTGGTAGGCCAGTAGGAAAGGGCAGCACCTGGTGAGAAGCTCCATACCCCAACTACTAGGATGCCTACTAGGGTATTCTCTCTGGACTGTGCTTGGATGCTCATATCTTTCTGTATTAGCCTTTGGTTTGTGCGTGACTGATATGGTTGCCAACTGTCTAATCACACAAACCCAAATATCCCTTCCCTGAGGCCCCACCCGTTCACTCCATCCATCCCCCCTCCCTCCTTCGCTTGCTCTCCCCCACCCTCGCTCACTTTACTGGGCTGGGATAGGAGGTTGGGGATGGGGTGGGCTTTAGGGCTGGGGCTGAGGGGTTTGAAGTGTGGGAGGGGGTTCTGGGCTGAGCCTGGGGCAGGGTGTGGGGTGCAGGAGGGAGTGCAGGGAGCAAGCTCTGGGTGGGAGTTTGGGTGCAGGAGGGAGCTCAGGGTTGGGATAGGGGGTTGGAGTGCAGGCTCTCGGAGGGAGCTTGGGTGAGTGAGGGAGCTCAGGGCTGGGGCAGGAGGTTGGGGTGTGGGAGGGGGTGAGAGGTGTGGGCTCTGGGAGAGCGTTTGGGTGCAGGAGGGGGCTACGGGCTTGGGTAGCGGATGGATGCAGGAGGGGGTGTGGAGCGCAGGCTCTGGCTGGGAGGCGCTTACCTCGGGTGGCTCCCAGTTGGTGACGCAGTGGGGCTAAGGCATGCTCTCTGCCTGCCCTGGTCCTGCGCCACTTCCAGAAGCAGATGGCACGTCTCTGCATCCCGGGAGGTCAGGGGGCTCTTCCCCTGCCCGCAATTGCCACCCCCACAGCTCCCATTGGCTGCAGTTCCTGGTCAATGGGAGCTGCAGGGGCAGCGCGCGGAGAACTCCTGCCCCCCAGGGGCTGCAGGGATGTGCCAGCTGCTTTGGGGAGCATCGTGAAGCTAGGGCAGGCAGGGACTCTGCTTTAGCCCTGCTGCGCTGCCAGACTTTCAGCGCCTAAAATCTCCCAGTTTGGCTTCAGTAGCTTCCGGGAGATAGGGTGTAATTCCGAGAGAATCCCTGCAAAACCTGGATGGAGGGTTGGCAACCCTAGCAGTTAACTCGAACCACCAAGCCCTTCTGACTGACTGAAGGGAGAAGGAGCACATGCGCTCTTCTCTCCCTCATCTAAGAGTTTACTAATTGTTGTTGGAGAAATCCTGCTACTCAATTCCTTCTCTCTGGTTCCTGGACACCCCCCCCCTCCCCCCCCCCCTAAAAAAAAAAAAAACAACCCAAAACAACCCCCTGGCTTCTACAAGATGTCTCTCCCCTAACTTCCCTTCACTGAGAATAGCTTCAATATATGTATCTACTTCTGCTCTTCAGAGCTTTCCTTAATAGCCAGAGAATGAAACTGACATCTTTGTCAGTTTTACTCTTCCAAGAGAATTTTACACAGCAGCAGAAAAAACATATTCTGTTCCCTTTAACTTCATTTTGCTGTTGCATGTGAAAGCTATGGATAGCAGAGGTACTGGAGCTCTCTCTACACACTCAGGACTATATCATTGAATTGATTCACATTAGTAAGATCTTTTCAAGGGCTAGGAACTTGTTCCTATTTTAAACAAGTTTAAATTGGTGAATTTTTCAAGCTGTGTAGATAGCAACACATTCCATTCAGTGTAGGCCTAGATGTGAAAGGTTGTAAACCCTGTCTGTTCCTTACCAACTGTTTTTTATTCATGTTGAGGGCTAAAGGTTATTCCGTTGAATGCTAGGTTTTGCTTTGATTTTGATAAAAAACAAACCTTAGCCTATATGGACATATGAGCCTCCAGTTCATTTGGAACAAATCTGGGTCCAATAGTTCTTTCCTGCCATCCTTCCCAAAAACTGTCTTTATGTATCCATATATGGAGGAGTCCCTTTGTTCAGACCTCTCCTTTCCTGGGACCCTGGGAAGTGATTGCTTGCAAGGGTGCATATGGTGCATTTGGCTTTTGGTTAGGAAAGTACACAACTAAAAAAAACCTAGGTGGAGAAGGGAATCTCCTCGTTCTCCCACCTCAGAAGTCTTAGATGTTAGTAGTTTCAGCTATTTTAAACTGGGTTGTTCTAAGTCAAGTGTATGTGACAGTATATTTTTGATTCTCAAAGCTTAATGTCGAAAGGTACAGCAATGAGAGGGCCATAGAAAGGAGAGACATGCTAAAAAAATTGAACAGTAGAAAAGTTTTTTTCTATTTTGTGTGATGTAAGTATAGCTTAGATCTCATAATTGTGGGAATACGTCTGTTTGCTAGCTGGTTTACTCCACCACCTCAGGTCTTGTATCACAGATATATTTTACCTTTACTTGTGGTGGGAAGAGCTAGATGCCCTTTGGCCAGTGAAAGAGACATTGTCTCTACTTGAATCTTTTGTTAATTGGCTAACTTAAAATACTAAACTTGCATAGTGCTCCATTTTAAATAGTAGGAACTGAACTTTAAGAAATAGCTTTTTTTTTTCTGCTCCTGCTTAGAGGTATATTTGACGTGAGCTCAAGAGTAACACCACCAAATATGCTTGGACTTGCTGGCCCTGGTGTACACGCCTGCTTATTTCCATAGTTCTTCCAGACTCTGTGAAAATAATCTTGGTTCTGAATTCTAATATCACATGTAACTCCTTCCTCTAGACTCTGAGGTCTGTCTGTATCTCTTGTTATGGTAGAGAGTGGTATTAGCTGCTTTTAGTGCTAACATCCTAGCACTACCATGTTTCCTGCTTGCTCCCATGTATGGGAGGTACTCCTAGGCTCAATGGCTCTTGTTTCGTGCACTTCCCTGCTCCAACATGAGTGGGGTATAGAAAGTGTTTCTTGTTCCCCATACATCTAGCTCTTGCACCATCCTGCTCATTCTGGCTCCTGCACTTGGGGGACACCTTCCCACCCCAAATTATCTCTCTATAACCAACTCTTGCTAAACGAAACCCATTTTTAAGACTGGACAAAAAACATACCTCCAGCAGGATTGGAACCCTGTTGATTCAGGGATAGTGGCTGAGTCTGGCATTCTGACTTTGTGGTACCCCATTTACTTAAGAATATAGGCTCATGGTAGGGTATTTGCTCAAACAGATAACATGCAAATAATGCTGATGAGCATATGGGGTTTTTTGGTTTTTTTTAACACCAGTTTCATCTGTAAAGACCAGATATTTGAATAACAAGCTAGATTACTTTTTAGATAGTTTCAGCACTATCGTAGCAATTATATTCACAACTATTATTAAACTAAGAGTATATACCTCCCTTCTGTTTTGGTAGGAGGCGTGTGCACTTTTCCAACTGTAAGTGGTCTCTTGTAAGTGTATATATAGATAGTGACTGTGTCTGAATAGTGAATGCGTTTTAGAATGTTATTATGGGTAGGTAGCATGCTGACTCTTCAGCTCATCAGCTACCAGCCAAGTTGAACCAGCAAACATAGGAACTGGCAAGTTTAAAAATAGACCGGAGAACCCTCTGCATGCCTATCAGCTCTTTGTGTTCAAAGTTAGGAATTTTCCTGGTGTTTGTCCCACTAATAGATATTGCTTTTAGCAAAGTGTCAGGAAATCCGGATTCTGACCCTCGGTAACTTGACTCTCAAACATTTAATACGTTACCACTTCATCTGTGCAGGAGAGCTAGTTGGCTTATTGCAAAACTTGGTTCTGAAATTATTTTTGATTTTAGATATTGGAAAAGTAACTCCTGTGTGCATATTGTATTTTCTCTGAGCTCGTTATCTACAAACAGTTCTTTGTGAAATGTTTGGCATAAAGAATTAGTTTAATCTCTTGCATCAGTCCATCCTAAAAGGCAAGACTTTCATGTTTAATAATAGCGCTATTAGAAAAGAAGTCTTCCACTACTGCTGCGTTATTGCTTAATTGGGGGAAGGAAACATAAAACTGAAGTTTGCATTTCCAACAGGCAGTCCCTAAAAGGATGAAAATCAGAGTTAGTGTGGTGATTATCCGTTCACTCCACTTTGAATAGATGATATTTTGAGGCTATCTTTTTTTTCCCTTCCCCCTTAGATTGCTGCTGCAAGGATGTCTTTTCCACCTCACTTGAATCGCCCTCCTATGGGAATCCCAACACTTCCACCTGGGATTCCACCTCCACAGTTTCCTGGTTTTCCTCCACCTGTACCTCCTGGTAAGTGATGTTAGCAAGTAGAACCACCATGGAACCAAGTGAATTTTTCCTGTACTAAATTTTAAACCTTTTGTATTCACTCTTGCACTTATGCAATTGCATACAGGTATTTTAAGGCTGAAGACCCTATTCATCCATAGAAATGTACAATATGAGTAAGCTCCCATTGTTATGCCCATTGTTTCTCTGACCAGAAATTAAAACTTCTAAGGTGAGAATAGCTCAGTTTCTGTGTCTAGTTATTCCTCATTCTCTCCATTGAGATTGGCTCCCCATGTCATTTGTTTGTGATGCTGGGTTTTGACACCTGTCTACTTGGCAATAGACTGCAGCTTTCAACTTTTTTCAAATAGGTCACTGTAACAGCCTTTGGATGGTAACCCAAACACGATGGAAGGGACTTTTGGATACCCTGGTGGTGGTGGTGGGGGGGGTTGCTAGGAAAATATAGCAGCAACTTTTAGTAGCTGCTAGCCTGTTTTGAACTTGAACCCATAGGTGAAAGGCTACAGAGCCCATTAGCAGTCCCTTGGCCATGATTTTAATTTGAACACTGAGAACCTTTCCTTGCAATTTATATTACAGTACAGGTAGTCCTCAGACTTACGACACAATTGGTTCCTGAAAATTGTGTCGTAAGTCGAAACATCATAACTCGGAACCACAATACACTCCATTGCAGGACCAAGTGTCGTAAAGTCTAAACCAATTGTCATAAGTCGAACCAGGGTGTCAATTCAGAAACGTCGTAAGTGCCGTTCATCATAAGTTGAACGTCGTAAAGTCGAGGACTGCCTGTAATGCTGAGAGGCCCCAATCAAGAGGGGGCCCTTTTGTGCTAAACACTGTGTGAAGACATGGCTTATAGCTTAAGGAGTTTACAATCTAGTCCAGTTTGCAAAACACAGATTTTATTTTAATCCTTGTGTCACATCTAAATTTTTCCTATCAAGGTTGGCAACTTTTGGGACCATGAGATCCCCTAACATAGAAGAAGTTGGGGATGAGCCAGTCTAGTTGTTGTACTCTGTATGTAATTCTGGGAGCCCTGAGTTTAGTTCTGTCTCTAGCTTTCTAAGCAAGCAAAATGTTCTGGAGGCATGAGGAGTGTTCTGAGATTTCATAAGGAACAAGGTGGATCCTTGGGATGGAAGATATTACTGGCTGCACATTTGGTTTTGGAATAACTTTCTAAGAACATATATAACTGCCTAAAATAAAACTGATCTCTGTGGACCATGTTTCTCCTCCAAGAGATACAACTTAAATATCCTGCTCTATGTTTTAACAGATGTCAGTAGGCCATATGGATAACTATTCCAATACTGCTTCATGTGGGAATGTGTGCCCTTTCTGGCATTATCACATGGTGAAGACACACCTATTAGTACCTCATGGTGCCTAATTTTTAGACCTGTTTTGTGTGTGTGTGTTGGGTAAAACTTGCTTTGACTGGACTCTTATAAGCCCATTTTATGCAAAAAGCAAGTTAAAATCCTCTGCTAAACCTGTCGTAACATTAAAATTTCTCTCTCATTCCTTTCCTTCTGATTTTCTGTTGTTGTCTCCTTATTGTGCTTCCCAGTCTCTCTTCTTCCATTTTTAAATCTCTCCCTCTGCTTCCATTTACTCCCCTTCCAGTGTCTCTTCTTCCTCTGCTCCCAGTGCTTAATCATTGGGCTATCATTCTGTAAGTTTCTCTTTCATTGATTGCTTATTCTTTATTCTCATTCCCAATGCACAGGCCAGCCTCAATCTGAAGACAGAAGCTTTACTTTTTCAGGCTAACAGCACATTCTTCTTTCTGCACTTCAGCTGCATAGCTGGGAGCAGGGAGTAGCTGGAGGCTGGTGGAGTGGGAGAGAAGGGTGAGAGCAGCTGTTGCATTATGTTGCAGTTAAGTACTGCTGCAAAATGCTGCACAATGCTGCACAGCACATGGACTATAGAAAATGCCTTGCTGACCCTGTGTGTGGCTGTATGGGTTATCCACTGGTGTCTGGTAGAGTAAAATATTTTCAGAAGCCATCTGGCTGAACTGCATATATGACTATCAGTGTTAACACAGTTTTATGTCCTAGTGGGTAATTCTGGAATGGTTTGTAGAATATAAAAACACTCATGCACACCTTCCCACACCCACCAATCCCTTCTTGCATTACATTATTTAAAACTTAAATAAAAGTTTTTGAGATCAACAGGATATTATCTCTCTTCTGCTGAAGCTGCACTTCTTGATTAAATAAACACATTCTGCCACTGAAAGCTTTGTAGTGAAATTCAGAACTGTAATCTGTTTGCCATTACTATGTCCTGAGTGTGTAGACATGTTTGCGTGCTATTGCAAGACTTTATAAAGCCTATTTTTTTTTTTGATAGTATGGCCTGAGTACCATCTCCCTTCTTTCGCAATGGCATTTTAAAGAATCTATTCTAAAGTGTTTGATCTATATGCTTGAGACATATAAGCTTCTGTTATTTGAAGGTCTGCTTATTACCACATAGGACGAAGACCTTATACAAAACAAATTCATTGTTTCAGTGGTAGCAATCCATAGGGGGTATAAACAGGAAGAGAGAAGGATTTTGAAAATATCATGGTCTTTCTTGCAACTGGAAAGTGTGATCTGCATCGCTAATGTACTCGTGTGTGGGCATAACACCTATTTCCCTAAAGAGGGGACACTAGTTTTTCACTTCTCTACTCTTCTATGAATAATACTACAGGCAGATAGTGACAGCTATAGTTAAGATTGCCATATACTTTTTTGTTACTTGTTTTCAGGTGTTTTGCCAAACTTTAGCTGCATTTTAAAAACGATCCTACAGCTGATTCAATGACAAGCTCTAGCACCTTCATACTTTACAACGGGACATGGGGTGAAATTTTGGCAAGGAAGTGTGTGTATGTGTCTCGTCATGGTGTCAGGAATGTGCCTTTTGCTCTCCCTATGAAGATTCACCTAAATATGATCAAGTTATAAGCATCTGAAAAATTACAGTTCATGTATGCTCAGTATAGATTTGTTAGTTTAGCAGCTAAATTGTCTTGATTGTCAGCATTGGGTGTACTCCATACACACACAGCTCCTTTGTGTTGACCAGACTGCTACTCCTGGGGGAATTCTGTGCCACTGTGCAAGTGCAGAATTAATGTCCCCTCCGGATTTTACTCTTTCCTTGCAGAATAATTGATTCATGCGCCCCTCCCAGGCAGCAGTCCCAAGTAGGCATATCTGGTTTGGGCATGGGGAGCAGCCTGGGGAGACACAAATTGCCATCTCTTCTCCAGCACGTGCCGCTCCTGGGGCTGGGTCAGACTGTAGTGAGTCGGTGTGGCTCCCCTCCTGTCCAGAAGAGGGAGCCCACGTGCCGGCACCAGAGTGGGTGGGACCACCACCGCCTGTCCCCGCCCCCCGGAAGTCAAGGGGCGGGACAGGAAGTATAAAGGCCGGCCGACTGAGCCCAGTTGGAGCCCAGCCACCGCAGGGAGCAGACGTGCGGCCGGGAGCTCCTGGCCGGGAGACCGTCGAAGACCGGGGCTTGGACCCTGGCTGGCCTGAGCTACCCCGGGCCCGCTACGAAGAGGAGCCACCGGAGCCCGGTCACGCCGGCCACTGGGAGAACCCCTGGGAACAGGCCCCCACTAACCCTGAGGGTGAGACGGGACCCGAACCCCTTCCCCCCTGCTGCTATCCAGAGGAGCCGCCTGAGGACCCTTGGCCAGACTTCCCGGCAGAGCTACCAGACTTGCCGCCGAGCCCGGGCAGAGAGGAGCCCATGCAGGTGGACTGGCCCGATCCCGGCGCAACGACCGAGGTAGGCTTTGAGGGGGATTACGGAAGTGGCCCGGGGATAGCCGACCCCGGTCCGGCTGCCACTGAATGTGAGCCTATGTCAGTGTGTTGCGGTCTGGATACCCCACTGACCAGCAGCGGCAACACCCGCTGTTAGGGCCCCGGGCTGGAACGCAGTGGAGTGGGTGGGCCTGCGTTCCCCCCTGCCACCCCCCACTCACGGGTGGCAGGCATCCCCCTCATCCGACACTCGGCTACAGAGAGCCTAGGCGTGCCTTGCCTGGCCTCTGAACTGTTTACTCGCTCAGCCCCTGCAACCAGGGCCTGAGCTCACCTGTGTTGGCCCGCCCTGATCCAGGGCCTGGCCTCTGAACTGCTTACTCGCTCAGCCCCTGCAACCAGGACCTGAGCTCACCTGTGTTGGCCCGCCCCGATCCAGGACCGGGCCTCTGAACGGCTTACTCGCTCAGCCCCTGCAGTCAAGGGCCTGAGCTTTAACTGTGGTTGCTCCGACTCTGCACTAAAGAGCCGGAGTGTTGGGACTAACGGACTACTTGTTTCCCCAGCAGTGAGTCGGTGTGGCTCCCCTCCTGTCCGGAAGGGTCGAGCCCCGACCAGAACCTACCACACAGACCCATCCCTGGGAACCTCCCGCAGCTGCAGGAGGCTCAGCACTCCCGTTTCCTGTCCCCATCGCTCCCCAGCTGCGGGAGGAGGGTTCACTTTGTGGGGAACTGCCCCCTATCCACCTGACCCCCTCCCCAACCCCCCTGCCAAGCCCCACCCTCCCTGCACCTGGATCACTCTGCTAATCCTCTTGCACCCAGACCCCCACCTAGGGTGACCAGATGTCCCAATTTTATACTGACAGTCCCGATATTTGAGGCTTTGTCTTCTATGGGTGCCTATTACTCTCCACCCCCGTCACCATTTTTCACACTTGCTCTCTGGTCACCCTATCCCCACCCCATTGAGCCCCAACCAGCTGCACCTGGATCCCCCCTGTAGAGTCCCATTCTTGCTGCACTCTGCACCCCCCAACAAGCCCCGTGCATTGAGATCCCCCAGACACCCAACCAAGCTGCTGGCATCCAGATTGCCACACACAGAACCCTCTTACCCCACAGCTGGATAGGGTTGAGCTTGCTTGCCCCACACCTGGATTAGGTAGCAGGGCTGGGCGTGTGCGCAAGACTCTCTTCCTCTCACTCGCTATTGCAGAGTGCCTGGAGCTGGGGAGAGGCAACAGAGATAACACCAGAGATGATGATAACCTTTTACTGCTTACAGTTACTCCATTAGGTCAGGTAATAGTGGAGCATGCTGTGGGTTTAAAGTTCCCAATGACCCATTTTGGGGTAGAGGGAGAGACGCAGTCAATATAGTTTCATCTGATGAAATGTTTTGTGTGTTCAATTTTTGTTTTAAAAAAAAACCGAAGGTTTGTTAGAGGGGTCGGCAACCTTTCAGAAGTGGTGTGCTGAGTCTTCATTTATTCACTTTAATTTAAGGTTTTGCGTGCCGGTAATACATATTGTTGTTTTTTAGAAGGTGTCTCTCTCTAAGTCTATATTATATAACTAAACTATTGTTGTATGTAAAGTAAACAAGGTTTTCAAAATGTTTAAGAAGCTTCATTTAAAATTAAATTAAAATGCTGATCTTACACCGCCAGCCTGCTCAGCCCGCTTCCAGCCTGGGGTTCTGTTCACCTAGGCCTGCAGCGGGCTGAGCGGCGCCTGTGGCCAGGACGCCGGCTGGCAAGGGGCCGGCAGCCGGGACTCCAGACCTGGGGGGGTTCAGTGGTCAGGGCAGAGGGCAGTGGAGATGTGGGGGGTTCAGGGCAGAAGGCTGGTGGGTGTGGGGGTGCAGGGTAGAAGGGTGGGGGGGTTCAGGGGTCAGGGCAGAGGGCTGGGTGTGTGTGGGGGGGTGCAGGGCAGAGGGCTGGGGTGTGGGTGGAGGGTAGAAGGCTGGGGGTGCAGGGCAGAAGGCTGGGTGTTGGGGGGGAGATCAGGGCAGAGGGCTGGGGTGCTCGGCTCGTGGGGGTGTTCCCAGCCCCCTGCCCTGAGCAGCTCATGGCAGGGGGCTGGGAGGGATATGTCCTGTTCCACCCCCTTCCCCTCCTCTCTCTGCCTGCTCTAGGGAGCAGCCGCTCCGCTCCCCCTCCCCCTCTCAAGGGCCATTGCCGGCAGGGAGAGGGAGGAGGTGGAGGAGGGGCCGCAACACACCAAGCTGTGGGAAGAAACGGGGGAGGAGGGAAGCTTGGCTGCCGCAGGACCAAGCTTCTGCCTCCTGCCCCCTCAGGGGAGAGCGGTGGGCAGTGGGGCTGGAGTCCTCCCTCCCCCGCTCTCCCCTGCGGAGGCAGGAGCTTGGTCCTGCGGCAGCCAAGCTTCCCTCCTCCCCTGCTTCTTCCCTCAGCGCGGCGCTTTCCGGCCCCTCCTCCTCCTCCTCTCACCGGGCAGGCAGTGTGCCACTCAAAATCGGTTGGCACGCGTGCTGTAAGTTGCCGACCCCTGGCTTGTTATGTAATTTACTACAATAAACATCAAGGTTGCAAACTCAAGCACACGCACATACAAAATGCCTGAATTAAAGTTGCCAGTGCAACCCTAGTTTGGCCCTCTTGTACATATGCATTTTGATACAGGCTTTAATTGTATGACCACATACTTTTTCCCCCCCACTGGACCCCTGCCTCATTGAGTGCATAGGACTGATGTTGTGGGAATGAATCAAGTAGGGAATGAGGCTGTTGTCTGTAAGGCCTCGTTTGTTGGAGAAGTTGGAAAGTGTGTAGTGAATGAGCCAGTGAACTTCAGGAAGAGAGAGAATGGTCTTGTGGTTAAGGGGTTTTGTCAACATAAATTCATTAATGTTTTTAAAGAACTAAGATACGACACAGAATATCATAGAGCTGCCCAGGAGGAAATTAATTCTGTATTCAGTGCAAGATTTGGATGTTGTACTGTATGCATGGTGTTACGTGGTATGACAAGAATAAACAGAAATGATAGGAAAATGTTGAATAGCTATCCATACAGTGAGCATAGTATGCACTGTGAACTTCATATTTGCTCTGAATTTGTTCGCTGATTTGCATGCATGTCTGCACAACAGTGTTACTTACTACTTTTTCCTGGCATACAGTGATAAGTGATTGGCTCAGGTGTATTCTGTCTTTGTTATTCTAGAGTGTGTGTGGGTAACATTGATATATTCTCTCTGTCTCTCTCAGGGACCCCCATGATTCCAGTACCAATGGGTATTATGGCTCCTGCTCCAACGGTAAGTAGTACTGGGAGTAGGGGCAAAGTAATGTGTACAAAACATGCTTTATTGATTGAAACTACTCTATATGTAATTTGCCCCCAATTCATTAACAACATTCATAATCATGAAAGGAAAAGCTTGGTGTTAAATATTAGACTGATTGACATATTAAACTCTGAGCTGGGCAAGATTTTAAAAGGATGTATATGAAATTGCTAACTGCTAGAAATTGAAACAGTTATTGTTTGCAAATAGAAATAAAAGTTGAACTTTCTATCTCAAATGAAGTAATTTAGAGATGACCTCGTGATAATACTCTGCACTGCTGTGCAAAACATCAGGGTTGGCTGACTGG
The DNA here is from genome assembly GCF_013100865.1 of Trachemys scripta elegans. Lineage (NCBI taxonomy): Eukaryota > Metazoa > Chordata > Testudines > Emydidae > Trachemys > Trachemys scripta. Next base: position 64,222,885 of record NC_048301.1, on the reverse strand, counting down.
TCTCTTGCTTACCAGATCAGTAGGCCTGCAGGGTGCCATGAGGTATTTCGTAGCCCGTATTGGTGAGTGCATCACCCAACACTGCTTCTAAACTGGTCAGAAGAGTCAGCGCTGACAAGCTTCTGAGCAAGTTCTAACAAGTCCTTTTTGGCTACAATGCTGTGGGAGGGGAAAGATGCTCAGGACTTACGGAGACCTTGAGGGGAAAATCTGCTTTTAGTGGTTTTATCTATACGCATGGATTCTTATTGGCATGTAGGGTTGTTTTCTGACTATAAAATCTGGGTTCATTCTAGGTTTCAAAGCCATTTTCTAGCTGTTTTTCCATCTAAACTAATGGGACTGCTGTTACTAAAATCTTGCAAAAGTGGAATCTGCTGAAGAAATCAGTCCAAAACCTAATGTCTCTAACAGAGGAATATACTCATGCTAAATTATGTATTTTATAGCAGTAAGATGCTGGAACAAATGTATTATTCAATATCTTGGAAGAAATAAGGTTCTGCCCCTGGCCTTAAAGAATTGATGAGGAAGAAATAAGCACATGCACACAATGAATATATATATATATATATATATATAATTTTTTTTTAAACCCTCTTTATAACATGACTGGAAGATGTTCACACACATGACTGCACCATACCTACATACATATGCTCCAGTTCCCAAAACATTTCTTCTTCACATTCAAGAAAAGAGGCTATCATAGAGGAGGGGTGAGGATTGATAAAGTAAAACATTGGTTTCTGGGTAAAGTCTGGAAGTATTAGGACATTGTACTTGGTGCTATGAGTATTTTTTGAGCCAGAATTAATCTTTTATTTACGGTCATAACTGTTAAGAATCTGTTTCTCATAGGACGTTAAGGTGTACCAGTATATCAAAGGATGGCAGGCTCATTGTTCATTTTTGAAGCAAGTACTGAGTTAAAGATGACTCATAACATCGTATCCAAAAGTGATCTCCTTGCACAACTAGACCTCTTTCTGCCTTGCATTTCCAGCAATGATTTTAAAATAACAATTTCATTCTTTCGAATCTAATAGGCAATATATATTATATTCCGTGTAGAATCTTAAAACTACTGTCCTGCTGTATTGGCTTGCAATTATCATGCTATGCTGTAAACTTAGTAGTGAAACACCTCTATATCTCCAACTCTTCCTTGTTTTAAGGCTCTAAACCATTTTCTGGTAAGTTATAAAATAGATACAGACATTTTGTTTTTCCTCCATAGGTCTTAGTTCCTACCACAGTGTCCATGGTTGGAAAGCACTTGGGACCCAGAAAAGAGCACCCTGGTCTAAAGAATAAAGAAAATGATGAAAATAGCGGTCCCACTACCACTGTCTTCGTGGGCAACATTTCCGAGAAGGCATCAGATATGCTTATAAGACAGCTCCTAGCTGTAAGTGCAGTGGTTGGTTTGTTAGACTTCATCCTCAGCTGGTGTGTAATGTAAATATTCTGTCATCACTATAAACGTGGTGAGATTAATTCACAAGCAGTGAAGTTGGGCACTGATGGTGCAGTAATGACATGTTCATTAGACTTGTGTGAAAAGTGAACAATCAGTTTGACCAGAATAGCTTTCTTTCAGCTGGTACCAAATAGGAATATAGAAGATTTTTAGCAAAATTAACGCTTACTCTTTTGATTCCTTCACAGAATGGTACATTTTGCTTGTTTTGTGTGAGCAACTGTTTACAGTTTATTAAATGGTAACATTCCTTTCTTAATTTTGCCTTCAAGAAATGTGGCTTGGTTTTGAGTTGGAAGAGAGTGCAAGGGGCATCTGGAAAACTTCAAGGTAAGTGTTGCTTTTTGGCATCCTGATCAGATTAATTTATTTTGATTATCAGACAGCTTTTAAAGTATATACTGACAAATTAATATAACTCTAATATTTTGCATTTAAATTGAGTTGCATATGGCAATTTTTCCTGTTAAATCTTTATAAAAAAGGAACAAGGTCCAAATCTTAAATCTTGTAATTCTTTGAGAATAATACAGTGAATATTTCTTTGTAAATTTTGCAGAGTAAATATTTTCCCTTTTATGATGCATATTTCTGGAATATTTTTTAAAAAGTTTGAGAACCTGTTAGTTCAAAGTTCCCAATATGGAAGATATTTAATGGTCTGTAAGGGAAAAGCTGTTAAATATTTACCTGAAGACATTGTTTTTTTGCTTTTCATCTCAATCATCAATCTCTAGCTTTTGGGTTTTGTGAATACAAAGAACCAGAATCCACTCTACGAGCTCTGAGACTACTCCATGACCTCCAGATTGGAGAGAAGAAGCTGCTAGTTAAAGTTGATGCCAAGACAAAAGCTCAGCTAGATGAATGGAAAGCAAAGAAAAGGGCTTCCAATGGGGTAGGTATGCAATGTGAGACCTGCACTATGTAATGAGGGGCGGGGACAGGGTTATCTAGGTCTGGAAGCCAGGGCTCTTGGCTTCTATTCCTATCTCAGCTCTTAACTCACTCCATGACTTTGGCGAGAGTGTGGCTCCTAAATCCCATTTGAGAGTTTGTGGAGCTTGAGAGCCTAATCTACTTAAGCATTTTTGAGAATTTTACCCTTAGGGCTTGTCTGCACTTAAATTTGCATATTTAACCAATGGAAACACCTGTTTTTCAGTTTAGCTTGCCTTTGTACATTTACTGAGGCATGCTAAACCAATATAAGCTAGGTTTAAATTGATTTAAGGGTGTCTGCATGCAAAGTTGCACCAATTGAACTAAATCTGTTCAAAATCACAGCTTTAAATTGATGCATCACCGTGTATCAGCCAGGCCTGAATCTCTGATTCTCAGTTTATATCCATTCTGAAAAGGAGTAATACATATTATACTGTACCTTACTGTTCTGAAACTTAATGTTTAGAGATTTGAGACGTCTTTTAAAAAGTGACCTATAGAAATGTATTGTTTGTTACAAAATCCGTGAGCCAGTTGAGGGACCTGAATTAAGTTTCTCTTGCAGCCTTCACAGTAGTTTAAAACTCAGAAAAGTAGATTTATTTCTTTGCAGTTATAAGGCAGTGAACAGATCACAAGCAGATGTAACATTAAGCATGCAGGGTATTTTTTTTTTTTTTTTCCCCCCATCTTTGACTTGAGGGAAACCTGTTGGGGATCCAACCAGGGTCACTGTCCATCTAACTCATTCTAAGTTTTCTGGTTTAATTATTTAATTGTCTTTCTGGGGTAGTTTGGTGTGCTGGATTTACTGGGCCAAATTCATCACAAGTGTAACTTGCTTGAAACTAGTAGTTATACCAAAGATTAATGCGGCCCATTTTTGCTAGATGCTTCTCTTTAGCAAGGGTAATAGAGCATGTTCATTCATTTAAAATACCTGCACTTTTTCTCTAATTGTCCCAAGCAAAGGCATATACCAATGGGCACTCGCTTCTTGAAGCAACAATTATTCATAGGTCTAGTTGGCCAAAGTAGATTTTCAATTTCATTTTGTAGATAATGAACACAAAAAAGTTGGTAAACTTTTGCAATCAGCGCTTTGTAGTAGCTCAGAAAGCTACACAGAATATGCTGGAAATATGAATACTTTTGTCCAATCAGAACCAATATGACTTCAGGTTTTTAACATAATTTTGTCTATCTTGCATATGGGGGTCACAAGACTATTGCTCAGAACAACAAAGTGCTAACAAGGTGAAATCCATGGGGGGGGAGGGGGGGGATAGCTCAGTGGTTTGAGCATTGGCCTGCTAAACCCAGGGTTGTGAGTTCAATCCTTGAGGGTGCCATTTAGGGAACTGGGGTAAAAATCTGTCTGGGCATTGGTCCTGCTTTGAGCAGGGGGTTGGACTAGATGACCTCCTGAGGTCCCTTTCAACCCTGATATTCTATGATATGGCGCAAGTACTCTAGTTGCTAACCTAGATTAAGGGAGGAAAGTTTGACTCGAACACTCACTTCTGTCAAAGTGTTCCCTTCTGGCAACAGCTATAATATTTCTATGCTTACAGCTGGGATTGTAAGTAACCTTAACACTGTAGTGCAGCTGTAGGACATGAACAGGAAGGATTGTGCCTTCTGTGAATTTTTTTTGGTGTAGCAAGGCAGAGAAGGTCAGTTGCGATGTGATGGCAATAAATTTAATCACTTATAGTGAAAATTCCTAATTCTTTTTAGGATATATTCTTTGAGTAACCTACTGATATCCATATAGAAAAGCTCTGTACCCTGATTTCATATAGTTTTGACTGGCATCTCTCTAATGATGTAGACCAGTGTTTCCCAAACTTGGGACGCTGCTTGTGTAGGGAAAGCCCCTGGCAGGCCGGGCCGATTTGTTTATCTGCCGCCTCCGCAGGACTGGCCGATTGCAGCTCCCACTGGCCGCGGTTCGCTGCTCTCGGCCAATGGGAGCTGCTGGAAGTGGCGGGGAGTATGTCCCTCAGCCCACCCCACTTCCAGCAGCTCCCATTGGCCGAGAGCAGCGAACAGCGGCCAGTGGGAGCCGCGATCGGCCGGACCTGCGGACGCGGCAGGTAAACAAACTGGCCAGGTCCTCCAGGGGCTTTCCCTACACAAGCGGCATCCCAAATTTGGGAAACATTGATGTAGACAAATTAGACTCTGGTATGTTCTCATTATTGGTGGCTGAAGGAAATGTGAATTGCTGAGGAATATTGATGTAAGTAGTTATGAAATACTACCTCCACTGAAACACTAATATGAGTTATAGTAAATGCATTAAAAGTTTATCAAAGTGCTTGCAGTTCCTTATTAACCCTTTCATGCCTTCCTTGGCATGCAAGGGCCACTCTCAGATCAGAAAGTTGCAGTGCTCTTCTCAGAACTCATTTTCTTGATTTTTTTTTATTTTATTTTATTGATTTTATTTTATTTTGTATTAATATACATTGCAACACTTAACTTCTAATATGAGGGAGATAAACCAAGCAACGCTTTGATCTAATTAGCTCCTCTTCGTGATCACCTCTTCTCCCTGGACCTCTTCAGCTCCACTCCCTGTCACCGCTTTCTAGCTCTTTCAGTCTACTCCTTTGGCCTGGCAGCCTCTTCAGCTCCAACTGAACCCTTCCTCCCCCTCATTCTTAGCTGCTGCTCCATCAGACCCTTCCCTCCCTTGCCCTACCCCCCCTTTTACCCACCACCTATCGCTTGATGAGACACCCAACTGGATTCTCAGGTGAGATTCCATTTTTTTACAAAATGGTGGGGTGGGCAGTAAATGGGCAAGATATTCTTTATCCAAAGTATTTTTCATAAACTTCTGCATAACGTTGGTGCAAGGAGATCCTTTCCCAGAGTTTCCCTTTGTCCTGCTTCCCCACTTGGAGAAGAAAAAAGTGAGGATAAATATATGATCAGCAATAAGGAGACTTCTTGAATGGCAGGGATATTTTCTTTCTAGAAATGTTGCTTTAAAATAGCTCTTTCCCCACAGCTTACTGCTTTAAATTAGAAAAGGAAAACATTTTTATTGTATGATAGTCTAATGAACTCCCCCCCCCCCCAATAAATAAATAAATAAAAAGCTTAGAGGTGAGCTACTGAAGAGGTCTAAGTGATCTACAGTTCCTGACAGACAGAGACCAGAAGCTATGGTAGATCAACATTAGGGCCACAGCTGTTGATACTCCCCATTTGCTCTCTGTCTCTTCCTTGACCTTGATCTGTTTGTCGGTCTTATCACAATCCTCCTGTTGCAGTCTACAGCTATTCCACTTGTAAAACCCTGGAATGTGGTCCCTCTCTGGCACTGCTAGTGTGAGGAGGTCTGAGCAATAGGATGCAGTTGAGAGCTGTTCTTAAACTTTGGTAAACACTGTAGAGGCACTAGCAGGATTATTAATAAAAACGACCATTTGGGACAAAATTCTTCCTCTTACATGAGTGGGATTTAGTGTGACAGTTTGCTGATTTCTCTAAATTTGCCACTTTCCCTAGAATTCCAGACCAGAGTCTACAAATGACGACGATGAAGCACTGGATGAGGAAACAAAGAGAAGAGATCAGTTAATTAAAGGGGCCATTGAAGTATTAATACGAGAATATTCCAGCGAGCTCAATGCCCCTTCCCAGGAATCTGACTCTCACCCCAGGAAGAAGAAAAAGGAAAAGAAGGAGGACGTATGTGTTTTGATTTTGGACAAAACAGATTTTTCTTCAACTCACCTTTATATAATGGCCAAACCCTGTGCAAATACTTTAACCCAAAACTTCTGATGAGAAAACAAATCGACAAGCGTTGATGTCAGCAGCAGTTTCATGTATTAAATTGAAATCTAGTCAGTTTTAGATGCCATCCCCTCTGGATGGTTTAGGGGGTCTGAGCACCTAGACTTCTTGGAACTACAGGTTTGAATCTTGGCAGGTTTGACTCAGCCTTTCATCCCTCTGAGGTAGATACGTTGAACTCGGTGCAGTTTATTGAGTGTCTATAGGTCTTTCAGATGAGACCTTAAAAAACAAGATCCTGCCTGTTCTGTGTTGACACTTAAAGATCCCAGAACACTTTGTGTAAGTGTAGTGGTTTGCTCTGGTGTCCTTTATCAAAAATTTCTCTTCTCCCCACTGTTTGATAGCATGCCATGAGTCAGCTGGTTGTTGCTACTTTACACCCCTGAGGTGGTTGCATTTCAGTGGTGGTATACGTGTATAGTTTTGAAACACTTTGGGATCCTCCAGGGATGAAAGGCATGTTACAATTTTATTATTTTTACTATAAAACTATTATTATAAAAATGTTTTAGTTTGGCTGTGTTTGGCCAGCTGGCTTTCCTATACTTTGTGACACACAAAACATCTAGTGTTTGGCAGAAATGTTCTGATGCAAACCTCCTTTATGGGTGATCCTTTCAGTGTACTAAAATAAACTCTTTGGAAAAGAGGGGAAAACCAAGAATTTACAATTGGCAAGTTAAGACTTCGCTTTTGCAATTGAGTCGCTAACCATGTGAAAATGAGCTCTTGACACCTCTCACCCTCCACCCAAGGTTGCAAGAAATCAGAATCTAGTTGGACTGAGATTTTTACCTGCTTAAATCTACTGTATAATTCCCATTCCAAGGCAGTAATGCAGCTTCAGCTGCTGATGGGGTGTGAAAGAGCGGTGCAAGAAGCAACACCTCTCCCTCTGGGAGTGAGTATATCATCCCCACATCATTCTTAGTCTAAAATAACCTGAGGAATAGAAGTCCTGAGTTGAGAATTTAGATTTCCTTCCTCACACTTTCTTTGGGGCAAGATTTTTTGGATAAGAATCTAAGAATAAAGTCATTGTCTAATGCTGTGGGCTGTATATTATGCAAACAAAAAATACTGTAAAATGTTTATTGTGCTGTGGCTATCTCTGGTCATGGATAATGACAGATGACCATACTATCACATTGCCATGCCACTATAATCTTGCAAGAGCCGAGTGCTAAGTGTACTTTTTGGAACTCTGCTATCTCTGCATGATCTAGCTTTAGACCAGTCTGAGCTAGCAGAGCAGATTAATATGTTCTGCCAAAGACACAGCAGCTCTTGGGTTGAAATTGCACTTTGCCTTCTCTCCCTGATGGGTAGGGAAACGAGAATCTTGGAGGCTACCATCTTTGGCCTGTGGGGGTGCAGGTGGGAGCAGGGAGATGATCCTAGTTCATCACTCCTTTGACTTTTAAGGAGGGGGAGAGAAGAATCTGTGGGTGGGAGGTGGAGGGAAGATGCCATGTGGGGAAAAAAAAAAAAAAACTGCTTGTTCTGGGGCTTCTGTCCCCCTGAAGGGGATGGGAAGAAAACTGCTGATGTTAGCAGCTGAGTCCTTCACTAGTTCCACTGGATGAAGGAATGATGGATGATGTGGGGGAGATGAGGGTGTGTGGGAGGAGTGGCGAGTGAGTGGAATCTGTTTTTGAATTTCAAGCACGGGGGAACCTCGCTAATTCGCACTAACTACCAGGAGACCCATTGCAGATGACTAAATTTTGCGAATTAGCGAGTAAATAAACAAAATCGAGATTTATGCACCACAATGTATTGATCACTTATTTTGACAAGTGTAGTTTAGTCTTATTTATGACATTATTATAGTGTACTAATGTCCTATAGTACGCTTTGTAATTCTGTGATGTCTTACTAATATGAGACCTCACTACAACATCTGTTAAATCTTTGCTGAGAAATAGATCAGTGAAGGGAGAATTAGCGAGGTTCTTCTGTAATTTTGTTGAGTCAAAAAATAAGATCACAGCAATACAATATTGCTTATAGTACAAACATACAAAACATTGTTTTTCAGAGTAGTGTGCAATCTATTTTTAAAAAAAAAAATCTCCGTGGATTTTTCCGCAGATTTTCCGCAGATTTCCAGTGGCCCCACTGATACCTTATCCACTCATCACCAAGGTTCGTTTACATTGTAGGCTTTGACAATGACTATGTTTACTGCTAGTTGCCAGATTTGTGACTCTTGTCCATCTGATTTTTCACTCATTAACATCAGACTGTCAGGTTTGGTACTGCAGAAGGGGTATATTTATCTCTTACAAGACTGGTACAAAACTTCTAACCTTGAGCTTTTCTCTTGTTCTTCTGTGTATGTACAGATGGCTCTTAATGCTTTTCCTCCTGTCCCCCTTGTTTTTTAGGAGGATATAAATGCTATAGAAATGGAGGAAGACAAAAGAGACCTGATATCAAGAGAGATCAGTAAATTCAGAGACACACACAAGGTAGTATTCTTGTTTTTGCACTTGATACAAAATTAGGCTTTTACAGAATCCAAAAAACCCTCTTTTATAAAATTTACCAATACAATATCACTTAAAATACTGTTTATAATGAGGTGTAATATATATATCTAGAGAGAGAGAGAGATTTAAAAGCCAGCAAAAAACACATACCACATTAAGTGGCCCTTGGCATTTGTAACTCTTTTAGTTGCTATTGATTGCTTTGCAGTCGTCTCACTTTTATCATGAATAGACACAACTTAAGTTTCTACACATACATTAGGTTAGATATATTTATAACTAAAGATTAAACAGGTTGCAATGTAAGACATACACTTGAGTGTGTTTCTGTAGACAGCTATAACGTAATCCAAAGAAACGTTTTATGGAGAACTGAAACTTACTTTTAAATTTGACATTTTTATTTTAATAGTTCTAAGTTGAGTGGGGGAAAATTAAAAATAGGTCAGTGGTTACCAGAATTACCAAAATTTAGATGCATGGAAGAATTGTAAATTCCCATAAAGCTAATCTATTCATTGACCCCCACCATTATGATAGAGATCATATGGTGACTAATGCAAGATGAAACTCAGCTTGGAAAGTAACATGGAATAGGATGTAAGTATGAGCTTCTGTTTTTTATTATATTTATGGATGCCCCCTCAGAAAAATATGCAAAGGGGTAACTGGCTTGGAAATGTTGTGCACAGCAAATCCCACTTCAGGGTTCCCACCTACAAAAGTTTCTGTTAATGTCAGTGCATTTATGAATGTTTCTGGTTTGGAAGGTGGTACAAATGGATAGTGAAATGCAAACTGTGCATGTAATATATTTCAATGTTTAGCTTATAAGGCAGTATTAATTTTCCCCAGCAAGAGTGGAGGTGGTCCATGACCCATTGAAGTATTAACCAGTGTTCACGTTTTGAGCAAACGCTTTTTTTGAATACCTGAAGTTGACATTGATGAAAAGGTTGAAGGTGCAATAAGGTGAAGCATACCCCTGTTATTCAGCTTTACCTTGGGCAGTTATTGGGTGGTACTTTTTCACACAACTTTATCAACATAAAGCAAAAGGAACACTGCTGGCAATGTAAATACTGGATTTTCCTCTCCACTCAATTTGGGAATGAAAGCCTAAGGAAAAGAATTCCAGAAGAGATCTTCTGGTGAATTTCAGTAATTAAATATGAAACTGGTCAATGGTGAGACACAGAAAAGTTGTGTTTAATTCCAGGCCCTGTCAAGTCACTGGTACAAAATATAAACAAATCACGTGGTTTAAAAAAATGAAAATATGCTTCACTGTTTCAGAAGCTGTCAGGCATTTTACTGCCTTTGATCTATTTTATTGGGGGGGGATATTTTGGATTTCTTAACTTTAAAATCAACTTCAATTATAATAAGTGGCCATTGCCTATATTGGGTGGAATGATTTAAAAGGGCTGTTGAATCCATAGCAGCTGGCTAGTGAGCACAGTGAACCTTTGCATGTTTTTAATATGAGTTTATAAAACAATAACCACAGACTGTCAGGGTATCAGCCTTGCAGGGGGCGTCCATTTACAGCACGGACGAGTCTGAAGAGAGCTCAAGGTAAGATTTATGATTCTTCTATCTGTCCTTTCCTGTTCATTACTTCATTATATCTATGATGCTTTTTCCATCCCATTATCCCTTCAGACTCTTCTGTTTACACTGGTAGCAGTTATTTAAATGAGGTTTTGATATGAACCAGATAGGCCAATTCATTCTTTTATTAGATTTTTAAGGAACCAAATTTATAAAATAGGTCATAAGAGACCAAAACTTGTACAGATAAAAGATGTCTCTGAGACAAAAATTTTTGCTATGAACAAGTATTTGAGAGAAAATCCAGGAATTCAGCAAAAGAAATTTCTATTGGAACATCTAAAATAATCTGTAAGTATCAACTGTTTCAGTATATAAACTTTTCTTTAAAAGTATATGAAATTGAGGTAAGTTTGATTTTGAAAGTTGACATAGCATAGTCTAACATCTTACCATATTAGTTTGTTACATTATAAGACATCTATAAAAGAATTTCACTTAGTTTCTAAGTTTTCACCCCTCTATTTTGTAGAATTTTAAGTTTTGTTTTTTGTAATATCCGTTTCCTACCATTTTTTAATCCCTTTTTCCTTTTGTGATTTCAATGTATCCAACGCTAGCATGCCTATATTTTACTATCAATGCAGTGTGGTATGTATGGTGGCTGGATATATTGATCTCTTGTGAATTAGCTTTATTTCTGTAACCCTTTGTCAGTTCTCTGGTCCATGGGCATGTGACAGAAGAATATTTACCAGGTAAGATTGCTTTTTAAAGTTGTCTTAAATACATTGTTTAAAGAAAGAAAGAAAAGAAAAGAAAATGCACATTTTATTGTTTCAGTTTTTAATTTCTTTACAGTGGTGGTAAACGTGGAGCCAAAGGGGATAAAACCTGTTTTTTCTGCTCAGTATGTGTAAAAACCATGTGGGGTTCTGGCATCTGTCAGGCTGACAAACTTGGTCTGTCTTTGTTGTTTGGTATTTTTGTGAACCGTGTACTTGCTCTTCCTCCCAGAAACATAGCTTATAGGCAAAGTTAATCCAGTGTTGGCGATCCATGTCCTAGCACAGCATCTGTAAGTTAACACACCACAATTGCTTCCAAGGATGGATTTATCTATCATTCTATTGATGTATTTTCTATTGTCTTATAGGAGTCCTGGTTATAGATACTATTTTTAAATGGAAAAGTTGCAACTGTATACAATTTTAGTAAAACTGTAGCCGATAACCCTTTAGTTTCTATATTTCAAATGAGTGATTTCCAACCTTTTTTAATCTTTCCATCTTGTAGGGGTGGAAGTTGAGGATTCCATTCGGCAGAATTCACTTTTTACAAGTGAATAGTTAGAGCTCTTTAGGAAGGGCAAAGTGGGAGGGGTCCAGCTCCCTCCTCACTGTTGAGGCATGTGTGCCCATGTGCAAATGGATGAATTTCTTTACCCCAAGTTTTTAGATAGGGTTGATTTGGTCTGCTGAGACCATGGGGAAACAACTCTGTCCCAATGGGCATCAACTGAATTCTGTTTGTCCAGCTCAGAAGAATGAATTTTATTAGCTAAAAGTTCATTTTGTTTGTACCCAAGTGGTTCATTGCACCTGTGGAGTCTGTGGCTCTGCTGTGAACCGTGATTGGGAGTGCACGGTGTATGTGCAGCTCAGTCATTATACAACAATCCAAGGCCAGTCCTACCCTGCCATCCAAGGTTGGAGATTGCTGGTCTGTGTAGATCTATGCTTTTGCACGAAATCTAGTCTTGTGATTGCTGCATTTTGATTTCATACTTATGAGTTCAAACTATTCAATACATTAAATGTTAAATCACTGGCGGTTTTGGTACATCCATTACCAGCCTTGCGTGTTGCGCCGGGACTATCAGATTCCTGCAATTATGGAACTAACTGTGAAAGTTCTCTTGTTGGTTTCTAGAAACTGGAGGAGGAAAAAGGCAAAAAAGAGAAAGAGAGACAGGAAATTGAAAAAGAACGGAGAGAAAGAGAGAGGGAACGGGAGCGTGAACGAGAGAGGAGGGAACGCGAAAGAGAGAGGGAACGGGAGCGTGAACGAGAGAAGGAGAAAGAACGGGAGCGTGAACGAGAGCGGGATAGGGATCGTGACCGGACTAAAGACAGAGACAGAGACCGGGATCGAGACCGAGACAGAGACCGTGAAAGGAGCTCAGACCGCAACAAGGATCGAAGCAGATCAAGGTAAATAAAAGTTTGAGTTGCTGAAATAGAACTCTAGTTCTTGCTAAGGCTGCTTACGCAAGTGAATATAGTTCAATGTATTGGGTTTTTCTTTCAACTTAGGATTGAGAGCTGTCTTTTTTTCTAAGTTAAAAAAAAAAAAAAAGTCCATGTAAAATGGGAAATATTATCTAAAAAAAACTTATTTTATACATCAAAAGTACACAAAGCATATGACAGTTCCCACAAAGGTGAAGCCTTATTGCTCAACCTGTCATCCTAACTAATCGGCAGTATGAACAGAGCTAAACTGCAAAGAAGCTAGTGGCTAAACATGGTGATGCAAAGTCTGCATGCAGGTTGTGAGCCAAATGTGAAGAGGGAGAGATTGTTTCAAGAAGGTGCACCCTAATTTAAGGGACTGACTAAATGCTTTTGAGGTCCTGGTCTTGTGGCGGTAGAGCCAGATGGAGGTATTACGCAGTGTCAGAATTGGTATGCTTATGGGGCAGTAGAGGGTTAAAAATAATGTGAAAGATGATAAATGTGAATATCTCTCAGTAGGTGGTGATAACATACCCTTAAATTCATTTAAGATTGAAGCTTTGTATACAAGGCTTTTCAGGCCAGCAGTAATCTCTTTTTTTTTTTTATGTCCTATATAAAAAATAGAGTAGGGGCAGTATTCATACCTAAGCCAGTTGTCCAGGCTGACTTCTCTCTCTTTTTTTTTTTTTTTTTGGGGGGGGGAGAAGGGTGGAGGGGTGTTTTGGAAAGATGATCTTTCATACCTTGCACAACTATCTAGCTTTCTTATTGTCTTCTGCTTTTGGGATGGGTAGGGAGAAAGAAAAGAAGAACCCTTATAGGGCTGGGTGAGGCAGCTGGATGTGAGTCTTTCATACTGATTGGGTTTGAGGGTTATTTTTTCATAACTGGTTGCATTATTCCCACTATATCCCCACCAAAGATCCCTTCCGACAGAGCATCTGCCCTCCATCATGAGGTGTCCCTTCTCTCTCCCTGTAATAGTCCTTCAGCAAGGTGATATCCTTTGTTAAGAGGATAAGGGAAAGTTTTTTATACATAAATATAAAGAAATAAAAAGATCCTAACTTCTGCTCAGCAAGACCTGCTCTCCCTTTTCACCACGATTAACCTGACCTACCTCTGTTCCTGGTAGCCCGAAGAATGAGGGACTGAGCTTGCAGTTCAAACTGAGATCTCTGCAAGTAGCATAAACCTTAAGAGTTATTTAAACTGTAAAACGATGGCCTGGAAAATAAAGGGGACTAAGAGCTTTGGGGCATGTATGTGGAAAACTATTAGAGAACATTGACCCTTGAATACTAGTTACTGCCATGTGAGCTTAGTGATTCCAAGTGTTTATGGTTGGGCTGACTAAGAAACAGGTTTAAAAAACAGCAAAAATTAAATGTAGATTTACATAGTCAAAAAACTATCACTATAGCTAATCATTTTGTACAATAACAGGAGGAATAACTCCAGAGAAGGCAGAGTGGATAACAATCAATGACTTTTTTTTTAATTGATTTTTTTTTATTTAAATCGGATTTTTTTGATAAAATGCTTTTTGAGGGAAAAACCCATCTAAAGAGAGAGACATTATAGCTCAAAGTTATATCATCATGGAATAGGGATTATAAATTCTAATTCTATAGTATGAGACAATATATTCATGTAATCTTTAAGAAAAGTTTTGTAAATGAGTTCCAATAGTTCATGGATTAGGGACCCAATCTTACGGAGTTCCTGGGGCTTCTGTATAGATTATTTAGGTTAATCTTTCTATCTACCCAATGGGACTCAGTGCTCAGTCTAGAAGATACCATCAGAAATGCTTAGTTTTGCAGTTCTCAAACTGTGGATTCGTGTCTCCAGAAATAACATGCATGTTAACAGGAAAAATGTTTTTTTAAAATAAATAATATATAGAGGTGAGAAATAACAGACCTCAACCCTATTGTCCCTCTGCAAATTTGCGTACACAGAGTCAATCCCTTACACCTCTCTAAAAGTGCAAAGTTTCAAAAAGTTCAATGAATAGAAGATTGTTGGGGGCGGAATAGATCTGGACAAGGAGAATTCTGGAGATAAATGTGAGAAGGGAGGGACAGGCAGTAGAAACAAAAGTGAAACTGTTTGAGCAGCATATTCCAGAAGTCTTGAGGTCTTTCTGAGTGTACCCTTCATTGGTTTGAGGTCTACCATACCATTCTCTCACTAGAAGGGAAAACCTATAATGGCAGCAGGCTGTAAAAGAGACCCAGTTTGGATCTCATCTATCTCAGAGTTTTGAAGAATATGTATTAAGGTTATAACAACCGACAAGAATGCACTTTTATGTAGAAATCCATGATTAAATCAAGTCTTCCTGACTAGTCATTTAAATCATGATCTAAATCAATTTGATTTAAATCAAATCCACTCTGAGAGAATGTATCAATACTGTATTATGTGTTTGAAATTACATCCAATACTAGTTTGTGTGTGTTTGGTAGAGGAGATAAGCTAGCTGGTTATATGCTTAATTGTATTTGGCTCTTGTCCTTAGAGAGAAAAGCAGAGACAGAGAACGTGAACGGGAGCGGGAACGGGAAAGAGAACGGGAGAGAGAGCGGGAGAGAGAACGAGAGCGGGAAAGGGAAAGGGAGAGAGAACGGGAGCGTGAGCGAGAAAAGGACAAGAAAAGGGACCGAGAAGAGGATGAAGAGGATGCCTATGAACGCCGAAAGCTGGAAAGGAAACTACGTGAGAAGGAAGCTGCTTATCAAGAGGTAGTTTGGGAGTAGCTATACTTTTCAAACTTTTCAAGTTACTTGGAAAGTCGCTTCTGATGTCAGTGACTTTTTAATCATGTGTTTCTTGGTGGTTGTCTTACTGCACAACAGTGCACTTTTTTCCCAACCCCATATCTAACCCTTTGGCACTGGATGACAGGATTCAGAACACGTTACACAAATTAAATCAGTCTGGAGGGGAATTTCTGGCCCATTCATTCCAAGGGTTTAAACTATAAATAGCGAATTTGTGTATCTTGACCTAATTATTTCTAAGTATGTGGAAACTGGTTTTGTTTTTTAGTTGTTTTTAATGCTCATGAGATTGGAGAGTATTTCGTATATTTTTATTGCAGCGTCTTAAAAACTGGGAGATCAGAGAACGGAAGAAAACTAGAGAATATGAAAAAGAATCAGAGAGGGAAGAAGAAAGACGAAGGGAAATGGTAAGATTCGCTATTTGCAATTGAATTTAAATTTTTTTCCTGTGTCTGAATTAGAACTGAGACAGATTCTGTAACTTTCTTCACATAAAGGGCTACTGTGAAATATCCTGTAATGTATTGTCCTGCTTACATCAACAGAACACATGGATTTTTGTACACAATAGCTTAAAGCTAACTAGCCACATAATTGTGATAAATGGCTTTTAAAATGTAAAGCAGAAGCGTTAGGTAAGAGATCCTGGAAAAATGAAGCTTGGTTGCCTGGCTCTAGCAGAAGCAAAACAGGGAGAGAGGCAGGCAGCTGCAAAATACTCTAGTTGTCTTACAGAGAATTGCACCTTCAGTATGAAATGTTACAACTGTGACCAACACACCTGTCAAGTTTTCAGTGTAAACGTAGTCTGTTTTGATGTATAAAACATTGGTCAGATCTAGTCTGCTGTATGTACTCGTGTGGTATGCTTGGCATGTTCAGATTCTGCAGAACGAGGTGGGTTTTTTAAGATTCTGTTCCTCTACCACGTTTTGGCTCGTGCATGAGCTTAATGCTGCAGCACATTGCAAAGGAGTATTTAAATCTAAAATTATTAATTAGAATTATTTGTTGATGAAACTTTTGGTTTTATAAAATCTAAATTTCAAGACTAAATGGAACTGATAGTGCCCATTTAAACTGACACTTTCAAATCCATTAAAAAACTGGCTTATAAAGAGTTTATTTGAAGAACCCTATTGTGGTTTTCTTATTTAGGACACAAGAATATTGACCATATGAAAAAGCTTCAAGATGTTAGATAATGAGAACTTCAGTGCTTGCCAGTGAGGGACATTTATCCTACCAGTCAGAGATGGACAAACATTAGTGAGTTGTCACACTATTATATGGGAGGAGGGGGGTGATGCCACTCCAGAAACACTCCATCTGCTGGCAGGGGGAATTTGTATCCAATAGCTTAAACAGGGATAGAATGAAACTGGATGTATTTTGTCTGAGAGGAAGGAATAGAAAACCTTTACAGTAATGTTGATGTCTCTACTTGCTACAGGCAAAAGAAGCCAAACGGCTAAAAGAATTTTTAGAAGATTATGATGATGACAGAGACGATCCAAAATATTACAGGTACGTTTGAGTAAGCAACCAAGCAGGATAATCCAGTCCTCGTTAACTAGCTGTTTAATAAAATTGTCATGGTTACTGGTAGAAAATAAGAGGCATGGGTTTACAGGAAACTTGGCACTCAAATATTGTGGTGATAAGGATCATAAGTAGCTAGATTACCTCATGGAGTCAATACATTCAAAATCTGAGGGAACTGGATAACACTTTACTGCTACTCACTGCTTCAAGGAGCATCCTCTCCTTCCCACTCCTTTAACAGAGATGAGGGCACTGCATTAGGGTGAGGCAGAACATGAGATCAAAGTAGTCCCAAAACTGTGGGTAAGGGAGGGAAGAGTGGACTTCTATATAAACTTATTTCTCTGCTCTATATACTGGGGCTGTGAATTATGAAATAACTATAATTTTTTCATTCAGGATTTCAGAAAGAGCACTTGTCTCTCTGCATGTCTCATTATCTGCGGAGCATGATGATGCTGATTCTTTGGAGTTGTGTATAGAATGGAAGTTGACATTTTAGCATCTCCCATCATGAGAATAGAGGGTTCAAGATGCACTTATACATCTTGTGGTTTTACTTAATGGAAAAATGAATGGAAGCAGTTATGTGTCTTAGAAGGCTTTCATTAGATTGTTCTTAACTTTTAAGCACAAAGTTTCTATCTTCTTCAGGGGTAGTGCTCTTCAAAAGAGATTGAGAGATAGGGAGAAAGAGATGGAAGGAGATGAACGAGATAGGAAGAGGGAGAAAGAAGAGTTGGAAGAAATCAGGCAGCGCCTTCTGGCAGAAGGACATCCAGATCCAGATGCAGAACTCCAGAGGGTAAGCAGCAACTGGTCTGACAAAGGAAAATGCATAGATATCTTTGTAGTATTAGGCAAAGTTAATGTTTGAGCACATATTTAATAAATTAGAGGTTTATAGTTGATCTGGTGGTAATATATGCTTTATTCGTCCAAATGTAGATATGGAAAGCTTTTTTGGTTTCCAGTCTTTATGTAAGTATCACAAAATTGTTAATCTGGATTATTTTTTTAAAAATCCAGATAAAATGGAGTTTAAAAAATTATTTGGATTTACAGGGTTATCTGATTATGAAGACAGTAGTAGGGTTTGTGTATATTTTAGGCCTTAATAACCAATTATGCAGTGGACACTTCATGGGGTAAAGGGCAGAACATTTAAGTAGGTCCTTTTTCAGAATCTTCCCAAATAGCACAATTTTGGTTTTGAGAGGTTTTTACATTCGCTAATTGGCTTTTTATTTGCAGATGGAACAAGAGGCCGAAAGGCGCCGACAGCCACAAATCAAACAGGAGCCAGAATCTGAGGAAGAAGAGGAAGAAAAGCCAGAAAAAGAGGAAAAAAGGGAAGAACCAGAGGAAGAGGAGGAGGAACCGGAACAAAAGCCTTGCCTTAAACCAACCCTACGACCCATCAGCTCTGCCCCATCTGTTTCATCTGCTAGTGGCAACGGAACCCCTAACACCCCTGGTGATGAATCTCCCTGTGGCATCATCATCCCTCATGAAAACTCGCCTGATCAGCAACAGCCAGAGGAGCATAAACCTAAAATAGGACTTAGCCTCAAATTGGGCAAGTTGGCATTTCATTTCAATTTTCTTGAGGCTTTGTAGAGAGAAGAAACATAGGAAGTTGAGAAACAATTCAGTTTTCCAAATTATATTGTAGATTTGGGAGCAAAACTGAGCAACTTGATATGCTAAATTGCCAGTACCTAGGATGTTCTTCCTGCTCAAAGATATCTTAATATATTAGCTGATTTGTCTAAAATCTGGGAAGAAGAAAACAGGTTTGACATGCTAAGTGAGTGGTTTCCTAAAGAATGCTCTACTAATGAGCTGTGATTAATACTTTGTACTTAGTGTCTTTTGTTAGAAGACCTGTAAGAGTCAGACTGAAAGTCCATTGAAATCTGTCCATTGACATCAGTAGGCTCTGGCCAGAAGTGCTTTACAAACATTTATTCATAATACATTTTTCAAAGACCAGGAAAATAAGGGATAGAAAGGCTGACTTTCCCAGAGCAGCACAGTAAAGTGGTGACAGAATCCAGAATAGAACAAGAGTCTTGACTCCCATTTCCTCTGCTCTAAGCACTAGAGAACAATTTTTATATCCCTATTCCTTATTTAGGGGTGTGAATTTTACTGAGAAGACAGACAAAACTACCTTCAGTTGCAAATTACAAATATTTTATTATTCTCTCCTGCCTTTCTTTGTAGGTGCCTGCAATAGTCCAAGCCAGCCCAATGCTGTGAAGAGGAAGAAGCTCCCCGTGGACAGTGTATTCAATAAATTTGAGGATGAAGACAGTGATGATGTGCCCCGGAAAAGGAAATTGGTCCCCTTGGATTATGGTGAAGAAGATAAAGGCTCTTCCAAGGGCAATGTCAATACAGAAGAAAAGCGCAAACATATTAAAAGTCTTATTGAGAAAATTCCCACAGCCAAACCAGAGCTTTTTGCTTATCCTCTTGATTGGTCTATTGTGGATTCAGTGAGTAACTGTTTCTTTAATTAAAAAAAAAAAATAAAGCTAATGTTGATCAGAAAGCATAATCTGCCAAGTGATGCACCATGGTATTCACTAAAAAGACAAAATATGTCACCATGAGTCACATCAGTAGTTCTGACTCGAATCAAACATGACAGTTGATGCTGTACTTCCTGTCCACAGATAGCATCTACTCCGTATCATGCCAAGCCTGCTTATTTTAGCTCCTGGGCCTCTCCCTAGTTGGTGATACAAATTTATATAATGGGTTTTATGATAGGACCAAAAGTCCACTAGAAACTTATTGTAGACCATAAGACTTTTTTGATTTAAACCATAGGTGAGAATTAGGGACATTTAATTTACTGTGTCACCAGGTCCCTGAGGAATAGCTTTCGATTTCTAACCAGTTCTGTTAGGTAGTATAACTTTTTGCAGAAAATTGGTCTGCATTTGTGTTGGGCCAGGTATACATTGAATTAAAATATTGATCTGACATTATATAATGTTGGATCTTTCACTAGCTATTTGTGTGTTAGATCCTCTGCATCACTGTTAGTAGCTGGCTTCTGGGTAGTACTGATGGGCAGTAAGGATGATGGTAATAGTCTGACATAAATGGTGTTCTCTTTCCTTTTCAGACATTAATGGAACGTCGAATTAGACCATGGATCAACAAGAAAATAATAGAATATATTGGTGAAGAAGAAGCCACACTAGTTGATTTTGTTTGTTCAAAGGTTAATATAATTTTCCTCTGAATAACTTTCTAAACATCTGGGTTTTGTTTCCAGTGTAAAAAGACAATGGCTGGAGAATAACCATTTGAAGATACTACCAGTTTGTAATGTTGACCAGTAGCAAGCAGCCAACACAGATTTAGTGCATTTACCCAATTACAAGACAGCTCCTTTAATACTTACTTACTCACAGTATGCATATACCCAAGGCTCTTTGCAGTCTGCTGCACACTTAACTGGATTTTTGTAGTGAGACCCTCCAAGGCAACAGATGAGATTTTGCAGAAACTTCAGATGAATTAAAAAAGATTTTTATATAATAGGAAAGTGAATAATCAGTATATTATTCCTGTTCACTTTCATATTTAATTCAGTTTATTTTACCTTGCCCCATAGGTCTTAATTTTTAGTGTTTATTGAAAATCCATAACTGTTAGAAGCTCTCGGAGGGAAGCAAGAGATTTTGCTTTTTGGGTTCAGAAAAGTTAGACTTTTGGCACCTGAGAAAAATGTGGGATACATTTTGAGAGTGTGGAATAAGCACGTTAAGTGGATATAAAATGAATGTATTTGAAATATTTAACCATGGTGATACTGATATTTTCCTCGTTAGATTTCAGATTTAATAGATCCTTGAAATTAATGTGGCAGTTGATACTTGTAACAGCTTTGGAACAGGCTGTTTGCAGATTCAGGCAGAGACCACTGGACTGATTTTACATTTGGTTCACTTTTTAAAAAAGGTTTCTTCACAGCCATAAGGCTAGAAACATTTATTTTATTTTTTAAAATAAAAGCCTGGCTTCTGGAGCACAATTCTGATAGGAGGTATTAATTTTAGCAGAGTTTTCATTTATTTGTTTAAACTTTATTGAATTTTATATATAATGCCACCCTCTCCTGGAAAAGGACTTTGAACGCTGAAAAACAATTTCAAATATGTTAGAATAAATACCATCCATTCAGATCTCTAACAAATAAAACAAAGTGATGGGGGATGATTGATACCCACCCACTCGCTATTCTCCCCTTATCCTCTCCCAATAGCAGATCCAGGTTGGAGGAGGGGACATTCCTTCCCCCTCACTCCCCAAATTAGCACAGCCAGGCTGGAAGTGTAGGAGCAGTCTTTAAGGATTCTTAATAACTTGCTGTGGCGAAAGTGGGTTGCTTGCTATAGCAATTTCAAATTTGGGCTAATTTTTCGGAGATCTTTAATAGGAGTACAGTTCTTCAGATCTCAGTTTGTAGTCTGAAAACCATTTATTTTTTTCAGGTTATGGCTCATAGTTCGCCGCAGAGCATATTGGACGATGTTGCCATGGTAAGCTGAAATTGAATATCAATTACTTCTTTTCCCCCTGGCCCACTCATACCTCTCAATTCAGACGGGTTGGTTTTGTTGCCTCGTATACATTACGTAGAATCTAATACTTACAGACTCAGAATTTCTAACTTTGAATTTTGTTGAATCTCTGCCAATATTCATCAGTTATGGACCCTTTCTCTGCAGTAGCTTGGGTATAGTAATTGACTGTAAACTTAGGATGAAGCACAGGCACATACATGATGATAGCATTCTGCTGTCACTGATGATGGACTTTCTTAATTAGGCTAGTGTAGTATGTTTAATGTACATCCATTTCCAGTTTTCTTCTGAACATTTCCAAAATTGTCATTTTCTAGATTTTACATATGTCAAATCAGTCCACTTACAAGTGGACTGGCGCCACATCCTTGCCTTTGATTTGAGTTCAGCTCCATTACAGAGATGGGGGAGGCAATTGCAAGCTTCAGTTTGTGTCGTGACACTGTGCCCTCCCAACATTGTCTTCCCCCTCCACATAAATAACAATTAATTCATAAGATAGATAAAGGGAAAAGAAATAGATGACTTAGTTAGTTTCTTGTAGGTGTTGCAGAAAAAGTGGGTCTTCAGAAGGGATTTAAAGGAGAGGATGGTGGCCATGTGAGTCAGCTCAGGAAGGACATCTTACGGAAGGATAGGGAGCAGCATGGAAGAAATTGAGGCACTTGGAGGAGCAGACAAATGGCATCAAGGTGGCATAATGGGGCAACAAATGCATGGGAGAACAAGAAGGCAGAGTTACATAGAGAATGATCATGAGAAACTTGAAGTGAAACAGATCTATTGGAAGAATCCAAAGAAGCAATAGGGAGGTCAGATTCTGACCTTACTGGCTGTGTTTTGTTCACATTTAAAAGGGGGCAGATTGGATGTGGGGGAGACCAGAACACAGGTGGCTGTAGTGCTCAGGTTCAGACTAATGGCTTACACAGAGAAGAAGGCTTGGGTTTTTGATATATTGTGTAGGAAAAGGAAGAGTTGGCAGTGACCTCCAGATTGCATATCTCTGTGTTAGGGAGGATAGCAGCATGGTCACTTGTGCTGGAGAATGGGATAAGAGGATAACACTGCTTTGTAATTCAGCCTGTTGGATCGTTGTCATGCAGTCATGTTTCTGAAACTTAAAATTGCTCAGTTGCTATTCTGTAAAACAACTGTTGATGGGGAAAGGAGCGGTTGGGGACCATGATGCACGGATATTTAATAGCAATAGAATACATTGTGAAAGAGAGGTGCCAAGGCGAACTATCTGTGCCACTGCTTGTATAGCTTGCAGAGATAACCCTTAGCCACAAAATTTGGATCCAGATTCCAACATTCCCAAATTTCAGAAGGAGGCTCGGAAAAAAAGATTTTTGGTTTGGCCCATCCTAAAGATATAGGATTCAGCCACAAAGTTTAGATATGGATCAGAACTCCTGATATTTACACTCTCATCCTCCTGACCTTTAGGATTCAGATCCAGAGTTTCAGTTGGCCCTATCCCTAATTTGTGACTAAAATATGGTCTTCCCTAGGAGACTAAATGTAACATTGATTACTTGGAGTTATAATAAAAATAAGTACTTATGACATGAAGTCAACTTAATGAAATAACTTGGGTTCACTTCACTTTCAAATTAAAATATGTGAAGTGATTGCAATCTGCTCACGCAAATCAGAGGACCCTAGCCGTACTCGTTAAACTTTATATAATGCCTTACTGAAAAATTCAAAAGCTTTTTAATTTTGTGTACTAGGATCATATCACCCACCACTTGACAATAATACATATAACTTTTTCCAGGAACAACTTAGTATTGCTGCTTAATGATGGAAAATAACTTTATAACTCTATTTATTTTGCTCCCCAAACGTTTCTTTCCTGTGAACCCTACCAAAGTAATAAGTCGTTCTGCTAAGTTTAACTGTAGTGTCACTAACTGGAAACCCACAATAACCTAATATATTTTTTCCCCCCACCTGTAGGTACTAGATGAAGAAGCGGAAGTTTTTATAGTCAAAATGTGGAGGCTATTGATATACGAAACAGAAGCCAAGAAAATCGGTCTAGTGAAGTAAAGCACTCTCCTTGCTTTTAGGGTTCCATTTGTTTTTTTTGTTTTCCTTTTCCATCATTCAAGAACTTTGAATTTTCTCTGTCCTCGGAGACACTTGTGAGACCTGTATTTTTTTTACATAGAAAATGTGAAAAAAAACGTGTCCTCTGCTCTGTTGAGGCCACTCAGCCCCCCTCGGTTATGGTTATATGAATCCTGCATTGTTTCTCTTTATAGTTCACCAGGTACAATTACTGGTATGTTTTATAAGATGCAGCTACTGTACAAGTCTCTGGTGATCTTGTTCGGCAAATCTGTTCCTTGTAAATATTAAAAAGACTCCATTGTTTTGCAAACCTTTGCACTTAATGTGGAACTATATCATACAGACCAAGAGAATTGATTTTACTGAAAGTGTATCATCCTCGTCTCTCTCTTCTCCCCCCCCTTTTTATTTAAAGAACGATCGTAATAGAATTGAAATTAGAATTGTAAAAATAGAATAAGTGGATGGAGCGACTTTCTCAGCTTTCACAGTATGTGTGTGAGCGTGTGCCTGCGACTGTTGATTTGTCCCCCTCATCTGACTTAGGGAGAGGAGTGGCCTTAAGCTTTTCATTGTATGTGAATGTGCAGGAAAAATGGTGGTGTTTTGCCAATTTAGAATTCCTTGTGAAAGTGGCCAGATTCCTCCTGCAAATGCTCAACCTTCCCATAAAGGGAATGCAGATTACAGGATGCTTCTTATTCTTTGTTAGTTATGATGAGGAGATGACTTCAGTGAGCACTATTTAATGCTTTTTTACCTCAGATGTCTTGTGCACAATTATTTCATTTTAGCCCTTCTCTGCTAGCCCTTCCTACCTCCAAAAATAATCTGACTGATTTTTTTAAGAAATTACTTTTAAAACACCTTTTTTAGAATTTAGAAGAGAAATTAATATGCCAGTTTAGGACATTTTGGGAAAGAAAAGGTTGAAGGATGTAATTAACTACAGCAGTTTATAAAACTAAATCATACATTTTCAAACAATGTAGAAGTCTGTTTTTATGTGTACTATCAAACCAGTCCTAGTTTTGTTTTCCTTCATTCTTTGTACTGTAAGCAGTCTGTATTATCATTGAAAGAGGGTGATATTTTCCTGCCTTGTCTGTATGGGATTTTTATAAACAAACTGATGCAGTATAAATGATGAGATGTACTGTACACTGCATTTTTTTATCTCATACCCAGGTAAAAAGGCACTGATGATGTGCGATGAGCCATCTTGATTGCAGGATGAATGTTTTCCAGGGAGCAAAACTATCTCAAACATTTTTAATTTTTAAACACAATTCTTGTTAGCAAACAAATTAAGTACAGCTGTTCAAGTATCTGTGTAACTGTATTTAACTGAAGGATACAGGTTGACCTGTTTAGAAAGCATAACTGTGACCTTGAGTTATTAGATTCTTGCATCTTAAGAGGACATTTGAAAACACTGTTCTTAACAAATGGGATCGTGTAAAGGTTCCGCCATGTAAATATTTCAAATATTAAAAATGTATATATTTGATTTGGGGGCTCAAATTCTTTTGGAGTTTCATGCAGCATGCCATTTTATTGAACATATCTATTCCAGGTCAGGAACCAGAACAAATGTCCACAGAGAAATTTTTTCCTCTTCTATATGGGCTTAACAGAAGCGTGCAGATGTGGTCCTAACTTGCCCTTTTCATCCCTTTGAGTTTGTATGCTTAAAGTGTGCTTTTCTTTATTTGGGTTGAGATCTAATATTGTTTTATGTTGTGGTTTAGTTTGGGTTCATTTTTTTGCGCACATCCACACACACTCAACCTCCTCCATGCTAGTTTTTGCTCAACGTGTATGACTGCCACATGATAATACCCGAGTGGCACCCTTTTCCCCTCCTCCACCACCTTCTTTGGGGGCTCTTCCAGATGCTGATGAAATTTGAAGTTATGAACTGGGTGGGAGTGAAGAGAGAAGGGGGAGCTGGTTGAACCTAAAAATTCAAGGCCTTATTTGTTCCCTCTAATACAATCTTCCCATCTCTGTCCCTAATGGTACCGTAGCAGAGCAAGTTGAACTGATCTTTAATCAAGCCAAGCAAATGTCACTGAGACACAAACTGCCCTCTGCACTTGGTATTTTGCTCAACACCCAACAGGTTATGAAACTGAAGCTCGATCTTTGCTTAGCAGAACACTCAGCCAGTAGGGTTGCTCTACATACCTGCCTATTAAATTATGTTAATGAATTTGATGAATGCTTGTGCACTTGCTTCCTAGAGAAACTGAGTTGAATGGAGGTCTGGGTGGACAAGACTTTTGTAAAAATTTAAATTGAAATATTAAGCAAATATGGATTAGTTGGGTAAATAGTATTCAGAAGTGTGTAAATTATTGGATTAGTGATTTATTTGGAAACTGGTTTTAAGGAAGTTGAGAATTTGTCACTCATTTATGTTTGGTGGTAGTGAGTGCACAAGATCAGATATCTGCAGGTTCATAACCGATTTTTTCCCCCCTTTCAGAATGCAACACTGATTGTAAAGTTTTCATACTAGTGTTGCCTGTTTCTTGTTGAGCATGTAACTTAACAGTTATTAATGTGGTTTACCATTGAGACTAGTTTTACTGAGCTGTTTTCCACCCACTTAGAGGAGGATGATTCTAGTTTTTGTGAATATACAAAGATCAATATCCTCTAGGATGTTCTCTGGTTATGGTTGTGTTGTGCTTATGGACTTAAGTCTTTTCCCCTTGGATTCCTGTAAACATATTTATTAAAACAATCAGTTAGTGTTTGAAAACTTATATTTCTGATGTTTCTAGGTTTTTTAAATCTCAAAGCATTAAATGGAATTGACATCACTAGTATACAGAAAAGGAAGAGATTTACTATTTGCTGGAATGGATTTCAGAATAAAGTAATCCCTAATAGCGCTGCACAATTCTTAATATAGAATGTCTCTTCCTTAAGTGTTTTTTTTTTTTCTTCAACACACAGGAACAGGGTTATTTCAAAATGCCGTTACAAAAGAGTTGCTACAGTTGATTGTGAAAATTATTTTGAGAGACAAGGTGGGTGAGGTAATATCTTTTATTGGACCGACTTGTGTTGGTGAGAGAGACAAGCTTTCAAACTTACTCAGAGCTCTTCTTCACCTGGCCTACCTTCTCTCTCTAATACCTTGGGACCAACATGGCTACAGTGCATAAACTGTTTTAATGGATATTTGACATTCCCTGACCATTCTAAATTATTTTATTCTCTGAACATGTGGAAACTTGGGCTTGTTGAATATATACTATTGACATGTCAGTACAGTGAGGAAGTGGATTAACTATATATTGGTCATGAGATCTTTTGGTTAACTGTCCCATAAACTTTGATGGAAATTTGGTATGGTGTGCTATAGCACCACATCAGATACTTTGTTCTTATCATGGGATACATTTCACTATGGTATAAATTAAAGGAAAAATATTTGTGTGTGTTTTGGAAACAATAAGAGGCCCTAATCATGGATCAGGGCCCCATTGTGCAGGGCACTACAATTTTTAACTTTTCTGTTTTAAAAAACAAACAAAAAAAGCCATACAGATGCTCTGAATATCCTGAGACTAACCCAGCAGCATTAATACCAATATACAAATATAGCACAATTTCCCTTGAAATATCAGGTTCATATTCCCAGTGTTGCACCACCTGGTGGCACCTAACAGTAGAACCTTCTTCAACTGTAGTGCCTATTAGAGCGCACATGTGCCTTCTCCTACTCCTTCTCTTGGCATTTCCGAGGGGGAGGCTATATAAGGGGGAACTGCGCCCTCTACCACCTCGGTTCCTTCCAACTGCTGCACCAGACAGAAGTTCTTAGTATAGTTTTTAGTATTAAGGTAGTTTTAAGTATAGATAGATAGGACACTACCAAATTCACGGCCATGAAAAACGTGTCATGGACCGTGAAATCTGTTCTTCCCCCATGAAATCTAGTCTTTTGTGTGCTTTTACTCTATACTATACAGATTTCACAGGGCAGACCAGCATTTCTCAAATTGGGGGCCCTGACCCAAAAGGAAGTTGCAGGGGGTTGCAAGGTTATTTTAGGGGGGATCACAGTATTACCATCCTTACTGAGCTGGGCAGCTGGAGAGCAGTGGCTATTGGCTCGGCGACCAGCTCTAAAGATAGTGCCCCACCAGCAGCAGTGCAGAAGTAAAGGTGGCAACATGCCATGCCATCTCATCTTTACTTCTGCGCTGCAGCCTGCAGAGTTGGGTGGGTGGAGAGTGGCGGCTGCTGACTGAGGGCCCAGCTCTGGAGGCAGTAGCACAGAAGTAAGGGTGGCAATACCATACCATGTCATCCTTACTTCTGTGGTGCTGTTGGCAGCAGTTCTGCCTTCAGAGCTGCGCTCCCAGCCAGCAGCCGCTGCTCTCCAGCTCTGAAGACAGTGCCTCAACAGCAGCAACGCAAAAGTAAGGGTAGCAGTACCGCAACCCCCTCTACAATAACCTTGCACTCCCCCCTCCATCCCCCAACATCTTTTTGGGTTAGGACCCCTACAATTACAACACCATGAAATTTCAGATTTAAATAGCTATGACCGTGAAATTGACCAAAGTGGACCATGAATTTGGTAGGGCCCTGTAGATAGTACATAAGGTTGGGTCCACGTGAAGGTGGAACAGCAGCAGCAGCAGATGGGCTTCATTTTCAGCTGTCTTCCTGGCACTGGATGAACTCGTTAGGTGTCCAGGAGAAGGCTACTCTCCTTTTGGGTGTTCTGCTTACCAGATTTTCACACACAGAGCATGCAAGGACTGGTGGAACAGACTACAACTGCTGCTTTAAGAAGCTCTTGCTGCTTACACTATCTTGTTCTGAAGGTTCATGGGAGCCAAAGATCAAGAGCCCTGTTTCAGCTCTGGTTACTTCCATATAGCAAGTCTTAACTTGTGTAAGGGTTCCAAGTTGTTGGGATCTTTGTCAGTGCTGGCTCCTGATCCTTTGATTAAAGCTGTCAAAGCTTCGAAGGCACCGTCGGTAGAAAAGAGCCGACTGCCTGCTAAGGAACGTAGAGCCATTTTGGTTCCAACTGTATCGGTTTTGAAAAGGTTGAGGGTAAAGGTGGCAAGTGTTAGCAGTGCCAGATCCTATATGTCCGACTTACTGGATCCATCCAATTCTGACATAACCTCTGTGCTTCTGATTTTGAAACCCAAAGTGGAACCCAGAACCGATTTGAAGTCCAGAGTTGTGGACGTGAGTATTTCTCTGGTCTGATACTCTCCAGGCTTATGGCGCCAGTTCCATCTTCCACTCTTGTTCCAGGACTATCCTCCGATCCAAAGAGGATGTTAACAGTGCTGACTGATGTGCACCTTCTTGTGTCTGTGTTCCTTGGATCTGACTGACAGGAAGTTGTTGATGGAGAAGAAACAACCTGCTTCTTCACCTGAAGAGACTAAATTTCCTCTGCTTTTCTCCTTTCTCCAGATCCATCTATGCCATCACTTCCTAAGACTCCTATGGGGTCTCTAGGCATATCTTTATTACCTTTTTTCTCTCTTGACCATATGGTTTCATTACCGTCTCTGGTACGGTTCATAATGGATCTGAGGTTGGCTCCTACTTAAGAGGAAGTCAGGAAGAATTTAAGAAACCTGATTCATCCTGGGGTATGCTCCATGATTCTTTTCCTCCTCCTATGTGTGTTTTTTGCATCCCCCCCACTGGAGAGATTGGCAACTGTGATATTCATGGCTCTGTTGGGCTCAACCACAAGAATTTTTGGATTATCCTCCTTATGGAGGGAGAGATGCTGGTGTTTCATCTGATAAGGATCCAGTTAACAGTCCTTGGATCTAGTTCCTCTGGACCCATTGGCAGCTTAGACAGTTGTACCTAATATTCTTTCTAAAGAAGAGGATGAGGATAAGGAGACAGCTCCTCTTTTTAAGCAGGAACAAATGGATATTGATTTTTGAACCTGATTGTCACCTGATGAGCATGTGAGTGCAACTTCTGCTTTCTCCACTTCTGAGGATGCTCAAAATTTCCATTGTGGCTGTGGAGGAATGAGTTTTTGACATTCTTGGTACTATTTTGGTAGAACAGAACGTGGGAAAGCATGTCCTCAGAGCGTCTTTTGATATTTCAGACTTTCACCGGAGCACTTGCATCCACAGTTAACTTGAGAAGGCAGGCTTAACTCCATTTGTCTTCTCTGGCTGCAGACACTACATTTAAGGTTTCAGAGTGGTAGTCGTGTTAGTCTGTATCAGCAAAAACAACTAGGAGTACTTGTGGCACCTTATAAACTAAAATTTATTTGGACATAAGCTTTCGTGGGCTAAAAAGTGGGTTTTAGCCCCTGAAAGCTTATGCCCAAATAAATTCGTTAGTCTATAAGGTGCCACGAGTACTCCTTGTTGTTTTTACTACAATTAAGATGAAAGATCATCCCCTTTGAAAGACAGATATTTTCAGCAATAAGACTGACAAATTGTTGGAAAAATTAAAGGAAATTAGATCCACTGCTCATTGCCCTGGCTCAGAAAGGACTGTCCTTTTTCGATATTAAAGCAATATTACCCTCAATTGTCTGTTTATTTTTCCTCAAATCTGAGATGTCAGCAACATCAACCCCCAGCTTCATTTCAAACCCAGCATAAAAAGAGGTCTTTCAGATCCAGACCTAAGATGAAACATCTGCTCCCTTTACTTTGTCTTCATTGAACACCAGGCCTCAGATATGATGTGAGAAGTGTGGACCAATCAGTGAGCATCTGTCCTTTTTAATTTAATGCTAGCTCAATTCATCAACAAATGGAGGCTGGTTATATCCAACTTACGGGCACTATAAATTATTGAGAGAGACTGTCATTCAGTTCCCCCACCCTCCTCTTTTCAGGGAACTCTGCCATGAGGCTATTCTACTTACAGAACTACACAAGCTGCTCCAGATAGGAGTAGTCAAGGTGGTTCCCAAATATCTGTGGGGTCAGAGGTTCTATTCAAGATACTTCCTGGTACAGGGGGGAAAAAAGGGTGTGTATGTCTATACAATTTTCTTAAAACTAAAATTGGACAGATGCATCTGGAAGTTCCAATTTTGTATGTTAACCCTGGCCTCTATAACTCTTGTTTGCATCTATGGATTGGTTTGCCATTCTCTATTTTAAAGGATGCTTACTTTCATGTCTCTACCTGACATGGTCATTGAAATTACCTGCGTTTCATGGTGATGAGATGCAATTTCCAGTACAAGGTGTTTGTGTCTGGCCTGTCCATTGGGATCATAGCGCCTAGTGTTTTTTTCAAAGTGCCTTTCTGTGGTATTTTTGTTTACCCATATTATAGGTCGCCAAAAGCTGCTGCAAGCAAGGATCTGTCACTTCACATCATGTTAACCGTGTCTCTCTTTTCAGCTCTGGGTCTGCTTCTAAATGTCAAAAAATAAAATCTCTGTCCAACTCAGAGAATTCTTTTTATAGGTTCTATAAATAGGTTCTCAATAGCAGGGAAAGCTTTTCTTCCAGCAGACAGATTTCTAAAAGTAGAGCAAGTGGTTTTGCTAATTTGAGCCTGTCAGTCCTGAAGTTATCCTCTTCCTGGATCTGTTGGGTTTGATGGCAGTTCCCACTTAAGTAACTCCATTTGCTCATCTCAGAATGAGACTGAGGCAGCATTGGATATCTCAAATCCACACACTCTACCTGGACAGTCTTTAAAATGTTCTGTCACCATAGTTCAGGATGTTCTAAATTCGCCACGGTCTTAAACGGAAAGACCAAATGTTCCCAGAGGCAACCTGTTCAGTCCCACTTCGCCATTGGTCATTATAACATCAGATGCATTAAACAATGGATGGGGAGTCCATTAATGTCAATTTGCAATCTGAGATCATTGCGTTTCTCAAGAACAGATCTTGCAATAGATGTATTTACAATTAAGAGCCATTCATTTGCCCCTCATACCTTTCCTTCTTTGTATAAAAGGAAAGGTGGTTCAGTCAGTGACAGACAAATCAACCACTCTATTTTACATGAACAAAAAAGGGGTTCCTCATTCTTTCCAGTTATATGCCAAAGTGGTCAAATTATGGGATGGGTGCATTCTTCATGAGATCTATCCAGTGGCCCTGCATTTAGCAGAGGAGAGCAATGTGCTTAGCAGATTCTCTCAGCAGAGAGAGTTCTCAGATGCACAGGTGGTCCTTGAAGGATCAAGTAGCACAAGACATTCTCCTTTTGGGTCTGGTTTGATGTAGAACTGTTTGATACAAGGATCAACAAAAAGTGTCCTCGCTTCTGTTCAAGAGTGGAAAGGGACAGTCAGTCCATCTCGGATGCCTTCCTTGTATACTGGGGAAGGGGTCTTTTGTATGTTCCCCCAACCTCTTCCATTATTTCAGAAAGTGGTGAAAATTAACCAAGACAGGACAAAAATGATATTATTGATTGCCCCAGTGGTATACAGACTTGCTTAGGTGTCAGTCTTTATATGTGTCTTTCTCTGTCTCCAGATCTCTTGTCCAGGGCCGGCTCCAGGCACCAGTTTAACAAGCAGGTGCTTGGGGCGGCCAAGGGAGAGGGGCGGTATGTGTGGCAATTCGGGGGCAGAAGGTCCCTCACTCCCTCTAGGAGCGAAGGACCTGCCGCCGAACTGCTGCTGCCGCCGATCATGGCTTTTTTTTGTTGTTTTTTTTTTTGTTTGTTTGTTTTTTTTTTTTGCTTGGGGCGGCAGAAATGCTGGAGCTGGCCCTGCTCTTGTCACAGGAACAAAGCAGGATAGTTCATCTCGATCCTTAGCCCAAGCAGTCAGATTAAGAGAGACTATCAGACATTGACTAGTCTTGAATAGTTATGATCTGCATTAGTACAGAATATATGGCTTAATTCTAGAAAACTGTCTACTAGAAAGTGTTACCATTTAAAATGTCTAGATTTGTTGCTTACATGCAGGTAAAATCTGAATCTCCAGTTTCAGCTTCCATACCCTGTACTTTGAAACATTTTATGTACTTAAAATCTGAAAGGTCATCTTATTCTTTAAAAGTTTACCTGGCAGCTATTTCAGCTTATCATATTTTGGCTGATGGTAGAGCTCTCTTTCTACCATTGTTTAGATAACCCATTTGTAAATTTTCTGACTTTTAACATGTATCCTCCTTTAAGGGATTCAGTCCCTTAATCTGACTTTTGTCTATGCTTATGAGGCTACCTTTTGAGCTGCTGGTGGAATGTTCCTTATTTGTCTATTAAAGTGGTCTCCACTATTGATAGAACATGAGGGCGTGCAATTCATTCATCCTTCTGGTTGATGGCTGAATTGCCATTTTACAAATTTTCATAAAGATGAAGTGGTTCTGAGACCTGATCCCAGGCTTTTACCAAAAATATTATCTGTTTCATATCAATCAGAAAATAAATTTACCATTTTCCCCCAAAATCTCATGCTAATAAAGGGGAATCTGTGTTACATACTTTAGTTGCTAGAATGGGTCTTCAATAAAATTGAAATCAGAGTTTTTGGAGTTCATCTAGATTTTTTTTTCCTTAGGTTAAGAAAAATAAAGCTCAGAATGTCTGCTCAGACTACTTCCAGATGGATTTTATTCAGTCTTACAAATTAGCAGAAATTCTGTGCCTACTGTTGTACGGTCTTGTTTTACTAGGGCTGTAACAGCATCTTTTGCTTGTCTTAAACGTGATTCTATTCAGTAAATTTGCAAGGCTGATACCTGGAAATAAGTGCACATATTGACTAAACCCAGGTAGTCAATAGGTGGACTGTGGGTCAAATCCAGACAGATGCTTTTGAATAGACTGCAAAATCATTTTATTTACTTATCGTTCTTGTTGTTGCGATGTGAAAAAATGTTTCTCTGGAGTCTGGACCTTGACAAAAAATAATTGACAACCCCTGGACTAAACATTATAGTCTAGCTTCAAGAGAAGATGCTAACTTTGGCAGAACTGTCCTTCAATTATTTAACTAGGACTCTGTTCTCACCTCCTTGGTTTTCAGGACTGCTTGTCAAACTACCCATAAGTGGGAATGTGCAGAGCCACTCGAAGAAATGAAAGCTGATTCCTTGTAACCAGAGTTCTTCAAGATGCTTCTGCATATTCACTTCTTGTCCACGTTCCCCTCTTTTTTCAAAGTCTAATTGTCTTTCCCAGTTAGCGGTGGAAGGAACTGAGGTTGTAGTGCAGTACCTCCTTATATAGCCTTGCACTGGGAATGTTTGGAAATGCTGATGTGAGGAGAAGGCAGTGCACATGGGTTCTAAGGGGCACTGCTTGGAGGAGGGCCTACTATTAGGTGCCACCAGACAATGCCACATCCATAGGTGTAAATATGCAGAGTCTTCTCAACTTGGGTTCCAAGTAACCTTCATTTTTCATTAGTATGTATAATGAAATGAAAGGGGAACCACGAATAAGATGCTTAGCTTCGTTGCACATAAAATGTCAAGGAAGGTCCTGTTTTGTTGGATTTTTATTGCAGCAGTCTGATGGCATTGGGCAGATAAATGGTTTCTTTGAAGAGTTGCTTTACTTTTCAGGAACTATACTATCATTCCTGAAGTATTCAAAGGTTCTGCTTTATACAGCTGAGCCATTCCTTTCAGATGCTATATTATACTTATAGCTGGCATCTTCAGCCACTGTTCATTGGTGACTGTTTCAACATTGCAGAGTCTACACTCCTGAAGACTTTCTGGAGCTGATACGCATGTCTAATGTGAATAAGTGAAGGTGTGACACTGCTACCCAAGTATGTCTTCTCTACTAACCTTGCAGCTGTAGCTGAACCCCCTAGGTCAATCTGGAATTCAGGGTTGAAGAGTCTTTGTCAAGTCTGTGCTTTGAGGTAGTTGATACCGTCAGTCTTTCCTTTTGTGTTGCTAATTTATGACTTTTTTTTTTTCCTCCTCAATCCCTCTTCCACCACCTCCAAATTAGAAATACCAGTGATTCTATTCAATACTAGCTTTTTTTTTTTTTTTTTCCACTTGCCGTAATGGGGACAGAAGTGGATGCCAGCTTCATTTCTCACTGATGGGGTTCTATTCTTTTGATATATGCACATTCCCATTAATGGGAGTTAAACATATGAAATGAGAAGATATAAAAAACGCCTTTTAAAAAAAACTGAGATGGCAAACATTTACTCTTGGAGTAATATTTTGTGTTTTAGTAAATTACTGCTTCCAATTTTCAGGTGTCTAAGCTGTTACTACATTTCACTAAGAAACTTCACACTTTTAATTTCTCGGAATGAAACAGCTATTGAGTATTAAGTCTTTCTGAACCATTTTAGCTTGCTTTCATGTCTTCCAGTGAACTGCAAGTGTTGAGATATTAAACTATCAAGATTTGGTAAAGCTTTTAATATTGCGAGATTAGAAATGGTTCATGTTTATGGTGCCCCACCTTTTCTTTAAAAAGGAGGAAACTGACACTAGGTGCAATTTAAGCATATTTAGTAGCGTTTGCTCTTTAGTTTCTCTGTGGGAGGACTAGAACTCTGCCTCAGAAATGCCTTAAGCAGTTCACTGTCTCACCATGATATAGGTAAGGACTAGAAGGATTTCTCCCTAATTATAGCTTAAATAAGGGTGGATACCTTACTGTTTGTAATCTTGCATGGTTTTATAGATTGAGTTCAGGGCCTTACAGCCAGGAACACTTGAGTTGTTGTAAAGCCTTTGCTGACGCAGCTCCCTTAGTGACCTTAAGCCTCTGGCTTAACCTCTGAGTCAGATTCATCCCTGCTGTAGCTCCATTTCAAGAGTTATACCATGGATGAATTTGGCTCTCTTCCCCATTTTACAGATAAGGAAAATACTTAACTTTGTATGCAGGTGTCATAAAGACAGATTAATACTTGCTATTTTCATGCAGCTATCAACTTACTTTAGGTGGCATAATTTTGGACCACATGATTGACACCTGTGGTGAAATCCTGGCTTTATTGAAGTCTGTGGTAGTTTTGTCATTGACTTCAATGGGGCCAGGATTTTCACCTTTGTGTATGAAGAGGTAGGATATGTCAAATGACTTGGCATGCAGACTTGTAAAGTTGTCAATGTAAAGAAATGCTAAGGGGTCTACCACCTTGGAATCTAAGTGTCAATAATATGAGCAGCAGAAATATCCAACAAGGTGTCTTCTCTGTGTTCGTTTTCATGTTGATAATAGGGTTGTTGATCAATCCCAGTTAACTTATGCAATTAACTCAAAATTAATCTTGATTTTAAAAATTAATCGCAATTAATCAGTTTTAATCTCACTGTTAAACCATAGAATATTGATTGCATTTTGTATTCTGTGTTGTAATTGAAATAAATATTTAACAATGTAGAAAACCTCCAAAAATATGTATTAAATTTCAGTGCTCACTTTATATTATTTTGATTACAAATATTTGCACAGTGAATATTAAATAGTATTTTTCAATTCACTTCATACAAGTACTGTAGTTCAATCTCTATTGTGAAAGTGCACCTTACTAATACTGATTTTTTTTGTAAAATAACTGCACTCAAAAACAAAACAATGTAAAACTTTAGAGCCTACAAGGCTCACTCAGTCCTACTTCTTGTCCAGCCAATTGCTAAGATAAACAAGTTTGTTTACATTTACAGGAGATAATGCTGCTTGCTTCTAATTTATAATGTAACCCAAAAGTGAGAACAAGTGTTTGCATGGCACTTTTGTAGTTGGCATTGCAAGGTATTTGCATGCCAGATACGGTGAACATTCATATGCCCCTTCATGCTTTGACCACCATCCCAGAGGACGTGCTTCCATACTGATGATGCTCATTTAAAAAAAAACAATGTGTTAATTAAATTTGTGATGAACTCCTGGGGGGAGAATTGTATGCCTCCTGCTGTTTTACCCAAATTCTGCCATATATTTTATGCTATAGCAATCTCAGATGATGACCCAGCACATGTTCGTTTTAAAAACACTCACTGCAGATTTGACAAAACGCAAGGAAGGTACCAATGTGAGATTTCTAAAGATAGCTACAGCACTCGACCCAAGGTTTAAGAATCTGAAATGCCTTCCAAAATCTGAGAGGGACAAGGTGTAGAGCTTGCTTTCAGAACTCTTAAAAGAGCAACACTCTGATGCGGAAACTACAGAACCTGAACTACCGAAAAAGGAAAATAAACCTTCTGCCGGTGGCATGTGACTCAGATGATGAAAATGAACACGTTGGTCCTCACTGCTTTGGATTGTTATCCAGCAGAACCTGTCATCAGCATGGACGCATGTCCTCTGGAATGGTGGTTGAAGCATAAAGGGACATATGAATCTTTAGTGCATCTGGCATGTAAATATCTTGTGACGTCAGCTACAACTGTGCCATGCGAATGCCTGTTCTCACTTTTAGGTGTCAATTATCGGGGTAGCCGTGTTAGTCTGTATCTACAAAAACAACAAGGAGTCTGGTGGCACCTTAAAGACTAACCGATTTATTTGGGCATAAGCTTTTGTGGGTAAAAACCTCACTTCTTCAGATGCATAGAGTGAAAGTTACAATTGCAGGCATTATATACTGACACATGGAGAGCAGGGAGTTACTTCGCAAGTGGAGAACCAGTGTTGACAGGGCCAATTCAATCAGGGTGGATGTAGTCCACTCCCAATAATAGATGAGGTGTCAATTCCAGGAGAGGAAAAGCTGCTTCTGTAATGAGCCAGCCACTCCCAGTCCCTATTCAAGCCCAGATTAATGGTGTTAAATTTGCAAATGAATTTTAGTTCTGCTGTTTCTCTTTGAGGTCTGTTTCTGAAGTTTTTTTGGTTCAATGATAGTGACTTTTAAATCTGTAATAAATGAATGGCCAAGGGAGATTGAAGTGTTCACTTACTGGCTTATGTATGTTACCATTCCTGATGTCCAATTTGTGTCCATTTATTCTTTTGCGGAAGGACTGTCCGGTTTGGCCAATGTACATGGCAGAGGGGCATTGCTGGCACATGGCATATATAAAATTAGTGGATGTGCAGGTGAATGAGCCCTTGATGGTGTGGCTGATGTGGTTGGGTCCTCTGATGGTGTCACCAGAGTAGATATGGGGACAGAGTAGGCAACGAGGTTTGCTACAGGGATTGGTTCCTGGGTTGGTGTTTTTGTGGTGTGGTGTGTAGTTGCTGGTGAGTATTTGCTTCAGGTTGGGGGGTTGTCTGTAAGCGAAGACTGGCCTGCCTCCCAAGGTCTGTAAGAGTGAGGGATCATTTTCCAGGATAGGTTGTAGATTGTGGATAATGCGCTGGAGAGGTTTTAGCTGGGGGCTGTATGTGATGGCCAGTGGTGTTCTGTTGTTGTCCTTGTTGAGCCTGTCCTGTAGTAGGTGATTTCTGGGTACCTGTCTTGCTCTGTCAATCTGTTTCCTCACTTCCCCAGGTGGGTATTGTAGTTTTACGAATGCTTGATAAAGATCTTGTAGGTGTTTGTCTCTGTCTGAGGGGTTGGAGCAAATTCGGTTGTATCTTAAGGCTTGGCTGTAGACAATGGATCGTGTGATGTCTTGGATGGAAGCTGGAGGCATGTAGGTACATATAGCGGTCAGTAGGTTTCCGGTATAGGGTAGTGTTTATGTGACCATCACTTATTTGCACTGTAGTGTCCAGGAAGTGGATCTTATGTGTGGACTGGTCCAGGCTGAGGTTGATGGTG
Organism: Trachemys scripta elegans; assembly: GCF_013100865.1. Classification (NCBI taxonomy): domain Eukaryota; kingdom Metazoa; phylum Chordata; order Testudines; family Emydidae; genus Trachemys; species Trachemys scripta. The sequence goes on along the minus strand of NC_048301.1, from coordinate 64,184,644 downwards.
GGGTGGAAATTGTTGAAGTCCAGGTGGAATTCTTCAAGGGCCTCCTTTCCGTGGGTCCATATGATGATGTCGTCAATGTAGCGCAAGTAGAGGAGGGGCACTAGGGGACGAGAGCTGAGGAAGCGTTGTTCTAAGTCAGCCATAAAAATGTTGGCATACTGTGGGGCTATGCGGGTACCCATAGCAGTGCCACTGACTTGAAGGTATAAGTTGTCCCCAAATCTGAAGTGGTTGTGGGTGAGGACAAAGTCACAAAGCTCAGCCACCAGGCGTGCTGTGGCCTCATCAGGGATACTGTTCCTGACAGCTTGTAGTCCATCCTCATGTGGAATATTGGTGTAAAGTGCTTCTACATCCATGGTGGCCAGGATGGTGTTTTCAGGAAGAACACCAATGCACTGTAGTTTCCTCAGGAAGTCGGTGGTGTCTCGAAGATAGCTGGGAGTGCTGGTAGCGTAGGGTCTGAGGAGAGAGTCCAAATAGCCAGATAATCCTGCTGTAAGAGTGCCAATGCCTGACATGATGGGGCGTCCAGGGTTTCTGGATCTTAGGTAGCAGATAGAATACCCCTGGTCGGGGTTCTGGGGGTGTGTCCATGTAGATTTGTTCCCATACTGTAGCTGGGAATTTCTTGAGCAGATAGTGTAGTTTCTTTTGGTATTCCTCAGTGGGATCAGAGGATAGTGGCCTGTAGAATGTGGTCTTGGGGAGTTGCCTGGCAGCCTCCTGTTCATAATCCGACCTGTTCATTATGACTACAGCACCTCCTTTGTCAGCCCCTTTGATGATCATGTCAGACATTGTAAACAAGAAGCAGGCAACATTATCTCCTGCAAATGTAAACAAACTTCTTTGTCTGTGTGATTGGCTGAACAAGTAGTAGGACAGAGTTGACTTGTAGGCTCTAAAGTTTTACATTGTTTTATTTTTGAATGCAGCTATTTTTTGTACATAATTCTACATTTGTAAGTTCAACTTTCATGATAGAGACGGCACTACAGTACTTGTATAAGGTGAATTGAAAAATTTTTTACAGCACAAATATTTGTAATAAAAATAAATATGAAGTGAGCACTATACACTTTGTATTGTGTTTAATTGAAATCAATATATTTGAAAATGTAGAAAACATCCAAAAATATTTAAATGAATGGTATTCTGTTTAACAACACGATTAATCGTGCAATTAATTATTTTAATCCCTTGACAGCCCTAGTTGATAACCTTACTGACTAGCCTTATTTTTACAGGCATCAGTTTGACTCAATTTGTCTCACAATTTATGACTGACTATGGTACTGTAAAACACTCAGCACATCCACACAACCCATAGAAAGCTGAAAGTTTTTGGCATTTTGAAAATGGAATTCAGGATCATCCTTCAAATATAATAGATAAGGTAAGTTAGTCCATTTCAAACCTTTATTTGCCTCCATCCCCACAAAGTCCCCATTATTGTACTCTTACTAAAGCAGGCTTACTGACTTTACATGAAGCTTAAATTTTTTTACATTGATTTAAAAAAATAAATCTTGAAGTGAGGAGTAACTTCTTTTTACCTCTCAATTGGAGAATATTTTTCAGTCAGTCATGATGAGTCATATATAGGGCAATGGCTCCCTGTTCTTGAAGCATTTCCCTCCCCTAGTCTTCCCTCCACCTGGTACTTGATCAAACAGGACAAGCTCATTACTACTAATTTACAACAGGAAGATGAAGATTGCTATGTAGATTGCCATCTGTTTTTTATGGGTTATTTAAAGGCAGCATGAAGACTGTAATCTGTGGCATACCAACAACCAAACGCCTTTTTTGTATTCTGAGTACCCCACTGAACCAACCTACCTTGGTAAGAAAAAGCAGAGACTGTGAGGCAGTAGCCTGTATCAATTCAAAGACAACCCTCCAGCAGTTCCTAACTCGAACACGGTGAACAGATGCAACTGCCCTGGTCAAACAGAGAAGCCTGTTAGGCCCACAAAGCACAACACTCAAGGCCCAACAGCAACTTATTGGAGGTGAAAATGTACCTATTAGTTCACTAAAACTGCAACACCAAGAAAAGTTGATTTGAGAGCTAGACTTGCCTGGCAGAGTAACACTTAGGTATATTGCCCAACTTAGCTATTTTATCTGAAATTTTGCCTGTTTTACACATTTTGTCCACTCAGCTTCTTCCTACAATTCTAAGATCTAGTCCCTCTCTCAATAATTGCAGGATTGTTGCTTATATTGAGTATTTTGTTTACTTAAATTCTGAATATCTTAAACAGGCTTCCCATTTCCCTTGGAGATTGTTCTAGTCTAACAGATGTTCAAGGTTTTCCAGTTTGTCAGTTATTTTTGTATCCATGTTTAATCTTTTTAACCCCTGCCTGAGCCTGTCTTCCTTTACTCACGAAAGCTCATGCCCAAATAAATCTGTTAGTCTTTAAGGTGCCACCAGACTCCTTGTTGTTTTTGTCTTCCTCTGAGGAAAGCTTGTCTTGCTTTATCCCTTTTGTCTTGACAGCCCCTTTGATGGTGCAGTGGAACTAGGGCAGAGTGATAACATTTGAGTGACTTGGGCTTTTTTTCCTATGACGGGTTGGGTGGGATGACTTTTAGTGATCCTATATTTAGGGTAAATAGACCAGAAATGACATATGTGAAGCTGGAATATCGTGTATTTGCTGCATCTGCATCAGCCTTTCTGGTTTTCTGTCAAACTTGGATTTGTGGTAAGAAACAAAAAACAAAACAAAAAAAAATGCTGCTTTCCTTTGCCTATGCTACTTCATGTTGCTTAATGTCAACCATGAGCCTGAAGGATTTCAGGGTGAGAAATTTCTGTTTGCTATAGGAAGTTTCTCACTTTCTAATTATTTTTAGAACAGGATAAAAAGGTAAGATAACAAAGTAAGTTTATAACACTTCTAGCCTTGCTTTCTGGATTGCAAATAAGTAACTATGGAGAGACTCAAGGACAAGATCTCTTAAGAGCCTCCCTAGTAGTACTTTTTACTGTGCATCCGGGAAGAGCTTAAAGTCCTCTACATTAGCAGGTGCTGGTGAGGGTTATGCTTTCTCTAAAATTGAGGTGAATAAGAAGTCCATCTTATTCAAGAACTGGAAACTGGGCCCCTTTTCTGTAATGATCTACTTGTTGAAAACCAGGTCCTTCCTGCCCTTTTTAGTGATAGCTAAAGTTGTTTAGGGGGTAACTACTGGAGATGCCTGTTTGAGGAAAAGGTCCAACTAGTTTACAACGGAGGAGAGAGCATATGCCACAGCAAAATCTAAGGCTAATACCCTTTTTCTCAGGTACTCCTGCCCCTGTTTTTCTTGATGGTGTAGGTGCAGTGCGAGGCTGACTGGTCATGACCCTACACAGCCAATGCTGAGGCATTCGCACAGCCACACCCGCTGCAGCTCGGCAAGGGGCGGCTGAGGTTTGGTGGGTTGCAGGGTGGAACGCGAGGCAATGACGGGGATGCTGCAGTTGCTGGGGCTGCCCCCGGCCCGTTTCCCTCACCTCACACCCAGCACTTCCGGCTGCTGGCTCCGGGCGCGGGCGCGCGGGGGTCAATGCAAACACCGCGCTCATTCCCGGGCTGTGACTGCCGCTGACCGACCGCGACGGCTGAGGCCGGCCGGGCTCGACCCCGCTCGCCGGGTGGCGCGGGGTTCACCGCAGAAGCTACACGGGAAGCGGAAGTGAGGTCATCGGGTGGAGGCGGGGCCTGGGCCGGAAGCAGCTGGGGACGGACGCTCGGAAGGGAAACAAGTAACCAGCGGCGGTGAGTGGCGGGTCTGGCGGGAGGAGGCGGCCGCGTGCTCCGAGGGGCCCGGAGTCTCGGGTGAGTCCCGCTGGGGGCGGCTCTAGCCCCTGTGGCCCCGGAGCCCGGCCTGGGTGCGCCTTGTGCAGGCCCGGACCCCGCTCGCTGAGCGCTCCGGGAGCCGCTGACCCCGCAGGGCCTAGGGAGGGGCAGGTCCCCGGACGGTCCCGGCTTGTGTTCCGGGGCAGCAGGGCCGATAGGAGGCCCACGGCCAGAGAGGCGGGGGTTGAAGGGACGGACCCGGGCTCTTCCTACCAGTGCTTCCTTCCTCCACACCCGAATTGACGGTGATTGTTTGTGTTACTTGAGCTCAGCCCTGACCCAGGGCCCCTTGTGCCCGGCGCTGCCCAGACACGGAACAAAAGATGGTGCCTGTCCCCAAAGAGCTTTACAATCTAAGGAGATGAGGGTCGCTGCTGGGCAGGTTGGAGGCGCTGGTGCTGCTGCCCCTCCTGTACCCAGGGTGTAACTCTGACATCTTTAACCTGCACCAAATGTTCTTACACCCCGAACAAACAAAAGCTCTGGCGAGGATCACTTATACAGGAAGAGTTTCACTTTGGTTGCAGAATCATATGTATCTTTTTTATCTTCTTTAGACTTTTAATAAAAACTCTTCAGGGTAGCAGCTGCTTGAAGTTGCATCACACCTGCTGTAAGGTGCTCCCACCTTTTAAGCATCTGACTTGAGACTGGAGGGAAGCTTTTAATTCATTAATACAAGACCTAAGCATTTAGCCTTTATGCTGTAGTTTTCTGGGCTTTACTATGTAGAAGCTAGGTTAGCAGTGTGGTTGATGGAAGATTTCAGTTATGCTTGCCTTTGAAACAAAATTTAGAATTGTGTGGTAAGAAAATGAAGAATTGTGGACTATGAAAGGGTCCAGTACCATAGTGATAGTCAATTCTGACAACATTAAAAAGATGAAATGGAGAGAGGCGGTTCCTTTCTAACAAATTCTTGTGAAGTGGCTGACCAATTGGTCATAGCCATTGATGGAAACATAATTTGTCCTGAAGAAAAGCGTAGCAGGGATTCCTGGGTCCTTTTAATCTATGGATTTATACTGCACTAATCATTGACACATCTAGGATATGTATTTCCTGTAATTTAGCTTTACCCTACAGCTGTTTTGTTAACTGTGGGACTGTCGCCTTATTGGTCAATACTGGTTTCTTTTGCGCTAAAAGTGAAGAGATCCAGATCTTCTCAGTGCTTGGAGGACCTGAGTTTAGTGCTTGCCTCTGATTCTGAGGAGTGCTGCAGAGGCAGATTTACTGGGTTTTCAAGGAAGAATGTCTTATTGTTGGGATTTTGAGCATTTTGGTAATGAGGCATCTGCTAAGCATTGCACCTCTCAGATACTATTTTATGGTTACAAATCCCCTTTCATAGGACTTGAAAGTACCTCCTTTGCAGTCTGTCTGTACCTCTTCTAAATCAATGGGTCACCAAGCAGTGATGTGCAATTCCCAGCCCTGACATTGCTTCCATGGCATTGTTAGATATATATCTGCAACTTCAGGAAATAAGAAGTCTTAAGAACGTAACTGAATTCCACATTGCATTACTCTTCCGAGGGATAACATGCATCTAACAAAGATGTCGTGGCAATTTCTTTAAAGTGAGGTTAAGAGGACACAATGAACTGGACATACAAGAAACTAAACTAAAGCATTGAGCAGACTGAGTTATAGGGAGGAGTCAAACTGGGTGATTTGTTTAATGCTATTTCACAGTGTAAGGTTAAGAATCCAATGAATTCTGCCGCAGCTAGTGTCATGCTAGACCAAACAGTGGGATTATTAAAGTTACCAGCTCATATCATCAGATGTTCTCTGTCCTCTAAGTGACAATAGCCAATTCAGTCCTGCAGGTTCCTTCATTGTGAATAGCGGGAGAAGGGAGTGTATTGACCACATCTGACTATCCACTGATCTTACTACCAGGGCTGAAACTGCCAGGAAATGTCACTGGTGATAGCATTGCTCAGAATCCCTTGTCAAACTGCTGCTGATGGTAAAGTAATATCTCTAACTTCTAGATCAACACTGAAGTTATACTAGCAATTAAAACAAAATCCCAGTTCAAGTAATTTGTTAAATAATGCAAGGTTTACCTTTCTGTGGTTTTTAGACTGAGAAATACTTTTACAAGGTAAGTTTGCTCACTTTAAGGAAAGATAGAAATTTCAATAGCAAAATTGCTTTGTCACATTTAGAAGGAATACTGCTAAAACAGATGATGTCCTGTTAAGAAGTTTGTAACAGACTCTGGAGTGTTTGGTAATTAAAACAATTGCCTTCTGGTTGGGTGAAGTACACTTTCCTTTCTGTTCCTAATGTAAAGAGACACTTAATAGTGTTACAGAGAAACACATTTGTTTACACGTTACTAATAACTTAGATGAGTAAATGTAAAAAGTTTTTAAAATTAAATTTACCATGACTGTAACTCACTACTGACATTTTTGCATTTTGATGAGGAAAATAGTCAGTTTTGCTTATACTTGTTCACTTCTAGGTTCTTCTCAGTACTGTAATATTTTGACTTCAAACATTTTAGGGTCATAGATTCCAAGGCGAGAAGGGACCGTTGTTATCTAGTCTGGCATCTTGTAAAACAGAGGGGCCATAAAACTTCCCCAAAATAATTCTTAAAGCATATCTTTTAGAAAAACATCCCATTTTGATTTAAAAATTGAGAGCGATGGAGAATTCACCACAACCCTTGGTAAATTGTTCCAGTGATTAGTTACTCTCTCTGTTTAATCTTATTTCTAGTTCCCTACCAAGTTAACAACCATTAAAAATGCACTGTGGACAGTGAAATCTGGCTAGTGTAGGAGAGGGGCAGGGCTGGGGGTGCCCCAGCCAACGACTCCTATCCAGCTGCTAATCTTGGCCAGGCTGGATAGGGACGGGACTTCCTCATCCCCTGCAAGGGCCCCTGCCCCTCTCCTACTGCAGCTGGGGGAGGTTCTTGGAGCTGGATTTGACCTGGGAGCGGCCTCTGCAGGGGAAGAGGAAGTCCTGTCCCGCCCCAGCCCCGCTGAGACTAGCGGCTGGAGCCCAATGTGCGGTAGGAGGCCCTGGCTGGTCACCCACCCATAAGGCCAGCCCTGCCCCCCCCCCAAAACTGATGCCCCCCCATCACCCCTCCACAATAGCTTTGACACCATTTTGGGTAGGGACCCCCACAGTTACAACACCCTGACATTTCACATGTAAACATCTGAAACTGTGAAATTGACTTTTTTAAAAATCTTGTGACCGTGAAATTGACCAAAATGGACTGTGGCTTGGTAGGGCCCTAGTTATTTCCAGTCTGAATTTGGCTAGCCTCAACTTCCAACCATTGGATCATGTTATACCTTTCTCTGCTAGAGTGAAGAACCCATTCTTAAATATTTGTTTCCCACATAGGTACTTATGGTTTGGACTTTATTCTGTTTGCCCATTATAAATGTAATCAAGTCACGAAGATTTGTACCTAAGCTACCATTAATTTTCAGTTCTGTGATCAGTTTCCCTTTGTTCCATCAAGACTAGGTGGAAATAATCTGTAATATTTAGAAATGTCAAGGATGTTTTAGTACTGGCAGCATGAGATCTCAAGCATGTCATTCAAATTGAAGTCCCCCATGATCATGCATTTCTTTTATTCCTTACACTTTACAGATAGGAGTGTTCATCCTGTTCCCTAGTGTGGTTTGATGTCCTATGGTAGACACCAGTTATTACCCCATCTTCTTTGTGTTAGGACATTGATCCATAAGCATTCAAGGTAATTTTCGTCTGAGTGATCAGTGACTCAGAAATGGTTAATGCCATTTTTGACATAGAGTGGCACTCCCGCTCCCCTTTTGTCCACTCAGTCCTTCCTAAATAGGTTATAACCATTGATTTTAACATTCCAATAGTGCAAATCGTCCCAGCGGGTTTCAGCAATACCAAATAGATCAAATATATACTTATAAATGAGCAATTCCAATTCCTTTTGTTTGTTATCCAGGCTCCTAGTATTGGTGTTTAGGCAATTAAAGAATTTCTTTTCTCCTTATCCTATGGTTCCTTGATTAATGCTGTTCTTGACATCTTGAGTCTATCCTCAGTGAACGATCATATCTTCCCTCTTTTTACCCTCCACTTTTGCTGTCACTTTAATATCCTCCTGACATTTCTAGCCAACCTATTCCCAAGAGATGGTTTCCTCTTTTACTAGAGTGGAGGCCATCCAAATTATACAGCCTCCTCTCCCTATAGTAGGTAGACCAATGTTCCTCAAAACTCAAACCCTATACCACTTAACCTGAAACGAACCACTTGGCTAGGTAATGTTCATTTGTTTTTAAAGCAATTTTATTTTCATTTGTTGCTAAAATTTTTTGAAGCATTTGTGTTTGATTTAGATTTTATTAAAGATTGTTTTTATGAGTTTGACCCAGTTTAGATGGTGCCCTTTTATTATGGATTCCTTGCTACTCTTTCATTTTTCATTGATACTTTGTCTCACTGTGATGTCACATTCATTTCTAAGTGCACCCCCGTCTCGTGTTCGGTCTTTTTCCCTTATCTGTCTCGGGGTGGAATCTTGTGATGGTTAGACCGGCCCGCTTAGTACGCTATACCAACTTCTTATTGCCCAGCAGGTCCAAGTGGGTTTTGGGCAACTGCATTTCTTCCCTTCAAGAACCTGTGATCAGTAATATTGACCAAGAGCCATCTTAAAACCAAGTGTTTTTATTTAGTAGCTTGAACAAAGCATTAGGCCTGGTCTGCACTACAAAGTTAGGTTGCCTCTGTGGGGAGAAGAGGCTATGCAGGCACAGCTCCAATCCAGCTGTAGAAACATTGACATCTATAAGTAGATTGCTGGGGGCATGTAGGAGAAGGGCTACAAGAGGGACCAGCCACACTACCATGTGAAAGCCAAAGACTTGCACCAGAAGGCAAGGGCGGCCAGCGATCGATCTGGTGCAGAGCCACAGACCTGCCACTTTTACAAAGAGCTTCATGCCATCAGTAGAGACCTCACCACCACCTCCAAGAGCTCGGTGAATACTTCGGAGGAGCCTGAGTCACAGGCGCCTGCCATGAACAGCAAGGAGGAGGAAGTGGACAAGGAAGAGTATGGGGAAAAGGCAACTGGGGCACAGGCAACTGGGGGATCCAGCTGTGAGAGCCAGGACATGTTTTACTTCACCAAGCCAGTCCCGACAGTCGAGCACGGGCAATCCTAATGCTGAGGAAGGAACCTCTGGTAAGTACGTGGTTTGCTTTGAAATTACAGGGATGGAACCCTCAAAGTAGCAGGACAAATCTGTTGACTTACTCTTTTTAATTGTGCTAGAAGAGGTAGTGAAACAACCAAGAGAGGTAAAGTTGCTATCTGCATTTCATTTCCCTCTAGAGTTAGGCGCAGAGGGCTGTGTGGAGCAGTTGGTTTACGTGCACTGGGATGTCCTGTGAATCCTGCCTAGAAATCTTGATTAAACTTTCATGGGGATAGTCTGCAATCCTTTGCCGAAGGCTTCTTGGGAGGGCTGCCTTATTTCTTCCACTTCAGTAGGACGCTTTCCCATGCTACTCAGCAATGACTTCATTGAGCAAAAGAGCAAGGCCAGGCAGCGCACACTACAGCTACACACACCACTCTGGCTCGCTGAGCCATATAGCTCTGCACTGAGCTCTTCTTGTAGCCCTTGTATCTAGCTGTTCAGATTCAGCAGACAGCTGCTCCATCTCTGCCCTCCACCCCAACGGAAACTTCCCCTTTGGCTTCACAGATGTTATGCAGGACACATCAGGCAGCTATTGCCATTGGGATATTTTTTTCACTGAGGTCCAATCTCGTAAGTAGACGATGCCAATGACCCATCAAATGGCCAAAGGCACATTCAGCTGTCATTCCACACCTATTGAGCCTGTAGTTGAAGTGCTCCTTGGTGCTGTCAAGTGGCTGGTGTATGGCTTCATGAGCCCTGGGGGAAAGGGGTAGGCTGAGTCTCCCAGGATCACTATTGGCATTTCAACATCCCCAATGGTAATCCGCCGGTCGGGAAAGACGATCCCTGCTTGCATCTTTCTGAACAGCCCTTTGTTCTTAAATATGTTCATGTCATACACCTTCCCTGACCAGCCACATTGATGTTGGTAAAGCATCCCTGGTGATCCACCAGCACTTGCATAACTGTAGAAAAGTAGTCCTTTCTATTGATATACTACTCGTTGGCAAGGTGGTCTGGTGCTAAAATAGGGATGTGTGTGCCATTTGTCGCCCCACTTCACTTCGGGAAGCCCATTGCTGCAAAACCATCCATTATGTCCTGCAGATTGTCCAGTGTTGCAGTCCTCCATAGCAGGCACTTAATGGCCCTGTGCACTTGCATCAAAACAGCCCCCGCGGTGGGTATCCCAACTCCAAATTGATTCCCAACTGACCAATAGCAATCCGGCATTGCAAGTTTCCACAGTGCAATTACCACTTGCTTCTCAGCTGTTACTGTCTCTCTCATTTTGGTCTCCCTGTACTGAAGGACTAGTGTGAGTTCGGCCAGAAATGTGGCCTTGCACATCCGAAAGTTCTGCAGCCTCTGCTTGTCATCCCAAACATGCATGCCAATGCGATCCCACCAGTCAGTGCCTGTTTCTTGGGCCCAGAACCAGCACTCAACCATCTGCAGCTGCTCCCTGAATGCTGCCAACAACCATGAATTGTTTGTTTCTATGTCCCACAGCAAACTAGCCTCGAAGGAATCGTCATGTTCCCCGTGGCTTCTGTTGCAGCTCTGCAAATACTGCAGGATCAGGCAGCCCATTCTTGCAAAGCTCATCACAATAGTGCAGAGCTGTGCAGGATCCATGCTTCTGTCACAGATGGCAAACAGCAAGGAGGGACGTGTGGATTTGCGGGGATTTTTGAAGAGAGGCACTAAATATTATGGGATGGAGATCACTGCATTATGGGAAGTTGAATCCATGCTCCCAGTCACCCCTGCATGACTCATTTTGTCCCATGAGGCATTGCAGAAACTTCCCAAATCACCCTGTGCTGGATGCTGGTGAATTGCACAGTGGGATAGCTACCCAGAGTGCATTGCACTCTGCATTGATACAAGCACTCCTGGTGAGGATGCGCACCGCTGACACAAGGAGCGTAGGGTGGACACACACAAACGCTGTAATAAATGCAGGGACTGTATGCAGCCATAACATAGGTTGACATAATTTTGTAGTGAAGAGATGACCCTTGAGGAAAAGATTTTAAAACCAAGAGCCTAGATGCACATTAGGGTTTGTCTCCATTTAAAAAGGTACAGTGGCACAGCTAGACACTACCTTCACTGATGGGAGAGAGGGGTTCTCCTGTCGTTATAGTTAATCCACCTTGCCAAGTGGTGGTAGTTAGGTTAATGGAAGAATTCTTCCATCGACCTAGCTCTGTCTATGCTGGGGGTTAGGTCTGCATAGCTGCACCTCTCACGAGTGTGGAACATTCACACCCCTGAGAGACGCAGTTATCTGTGCTAATGTAAGTTCCCAGTGTAGACTAATCCTCAATGAGGTTATATCTACACTAGAGACCTTACAGCGAGACAACTGTACCATTGCAGCTGCACCTCTAAGGTCTCCCATGTAGCCGCTCTATGCCGATGGGAGAGAGCTCTCCTGTCAGCATAATTAAACCACCCCCAACGAGCAGCGGTAGCGATGTCAGTGGGAGAGCACCTCCCGCTGACATAGCGCTGTCCACACCGGCACTTGTCAGTGAAACTTATGTCACTTGTGGTGGGAGGGGAGGTGTTTTTCATACCCCCGCCCAATAAAAGTTTTTACTGACAAAAGTGCTAGTGTGGACATAGCCTTAGATCAGTGGTCTCCAACCTTTTTACACCCAAGATCACTTTTTGAATCTAAGGGCAACCCAGGATCTACCCTGCCCTGCTCACCCCATCCCCCCTTCTCTCCATCGCTCACTCTCCCCCAGCCTCACTCACTTTCACCGGGCTGGGGTAGGGAGTTGGGGTTTGGGAGGGGTGCTGGCTCTGGGCTGGAGCCGAGGGGTTTGCAGTGTGGGAGGGGGCTCTCGGCTGAGCCTGGGTCAGGGGGTTGGGATGCAGGAGGGGGTGAGAGGTGCAAGCTCTAGGAGGGAGTTTGGGTGCAGGAGGGGGTACAGGGTGCTTGTTCTGTGGGGGGGGTCAGGGCTGGGGCAGAGTGTTGGGGTGCAGGAGGGGGTATGGGGTACTAGCTCCAGGAGGAGGCTCAGGGTGGGGCTTGGAATGCAGGAGGGGGTATGGAGTTTGGGTGCAGCCTCCTGTCGGGCAGCACTTACCTCCAGCAGTTCCCAGTCGGCAGTGTGTGCAGCGAGGCTAAGGCAGGCTCCCTGCCTACCCCACCCCCACACCGCTTCCAGAAGGGACCAATGTGGGGCGAGGGTCACATGGCTCCACGCACTGCCCCTCTCTGCAGGCACCATCCCTGCAGCTCTCCTGGCCAATGGGAGCTGCAGGGGTGGTGCTTGCAGGGAGGAGCAGCGCGTGGAGGGAGACCCTTGCCTACCCCACCTCCCCCCTAGCAGCGGGGCTTCGTTAGCCACTTCCCGGAGCAGCGTGTGGCCGGGGTAGGCAGGGAGCTTGCCTTGCTGCCAGAGATCATGATTGATTGGGAGATCCTCTAGGATCGAGGAGTCAATCAGGATTGACTGGTCGGTGACCACTGCCTTAGATGGACTTACCTCTCATGTTACTAGAGCAGGCTGGAGCCATTAGAGCTAATCACTCTGGCATTGTCTCTTAATGACCATTAAGTGGAAGTCGTCATTAGAAAGGGTTTCCTGTCTCTTTCCTGAGGTGGATAGACTCTACTACCCAAACAGACCTCTAGGGAGAAATATCAATTTCCATGTATGGTATGGAAACACTCAGCTAGTGAGAGATCCAGATACAATATTATTTATTAAACAGCACCCCCACATTTGTCACTTGGTTTTCTCTAAAACTCATACTAAATTATTTTCCTGTGTCCTGCCTCTAGTACTTAGCTCAGGGTAGGCAACCTATTGGCACGCATACCGAAGGCGGCACGCGAGCTGATTTTCAGTGGCACTCACGCTTCCCGGGTCCTGGCCACCGGTCCGGGGGGCTCTGCATTTTAATTTAATTTTAAATGAAGCTTCTTAAACACCTTAACCCTTTTTTAAACACCTTTTTAAAAACCTTATTTACTTTACATACAACAATAGTTTAGTTATATATTATAGACTTATAGAAAGAGACCTTCTAAAAATGTTAAAATGTATTACTGACATGCAAAACCTTAAATTAGTGTGAATAAATGAAGACTCGGCGCACCACTTCTGAAAGGTTGCTGACCCCTGACTTAGCTGTTGGGTGGGGGTGCGGGAGAGATTCATTCATATGTATCTTATTGTTTTTACATTAGAGTTTGCATAGATTTTAAATAATAACTGGGGCTGCCACATGTATATTATGCATGGCACATTTGAGTAAATTTGCCCAAGTGCTATCTGTTGGGGGGTGGGGGGGGGTGAATATAGGGTGACCAGATGTCCTGATTTTATAGGGACAGTCCGATATTTGGGGCTTTTTCTTATATAGCCTCCTATTACCCCCCACCCCGTCCCGATTTTTCACACTTGCTGTCTGGTCGCCCTAGGTGAATATGCATTGATACTTGAAGGCTTGCTGAAGGTTTTTGTGCTTAGTAATTGAATGGAAATATTGTTCTGTGTAACTCCAGGCAACTGCCAGAGCATTAAAGATACTAAATGCTATGTGTCAAACTTCAGTTTTTCAAATGTCAAGATGTAAAACTATAAACTTGCATCAAGAAGCTGAGAGATCTCCAACCTGAGAATGAGTGAACCAAGAGTGAAGAATCCTGCATGTGGTTTACTGTTACTTGGCTGTGGGGTATGGTGTGAGGTAATGAGGCTAAGGAAAGTTATAGGAGGATGTTCTGCAGTCTAATTAAAAATACAAGTGTATCGTTTACATTGTGAACAAATGTGCAATGAATGTTTGCATAATTGCTCAAGGTGGGATAAAGAATTTATCCTCTTTTCTCAGTGACTTATAGAATCGTAAACTTGGTGCTTCTTTTGTTTACCCTCGTGGCTGACTGACTTTTCTGATATTTTTTTTTTATTTTTGTGCTGGGAAATCCCCATAGGGCAGATTTTCATGAAAATGTAGCATGGTTGTACATCACCAAAGAGAAGCAGGGGAAATGGTTATCCTGTGTCTACATGAGTTATGAAAGATTTTTTTTTTTAAGAGTGGGTGAATATGGAATCTTAACACATCTGCTTTTCCTTGCAGTGTCTCAAGAGGAAAGATCTGTTTTGTGTAGCAATAATTGGTTTCCACAGAGCTGTCCCAATGACAGAGCTATCTGCACACCTACCTCAGTTCCAGCATGGGCAGCTGACAGAAAACTTCCCTGACAACCACCTGAGCAATACTGTAAGTAACAAACTACTTCATCAGGCAATCAGCTTGCAAATACCTAGAAGATAATAAGGTGATAAGTAACAGTTAACATGGATTCATCAAGAGGAAATTGTGTCAAACCAATCTAATAGCTTTCTTTGACAGGGTAACAAACTTTAGGTATGGGGGGGAGGGCGGGGGAGCAGTAGATGCTTCCTGGCTCTTTGAGCTGTGGTCAAGTGAAAAATTATCTTGACTATAGTAAGGCTTTTGATACTGTTTCACATGACCTCATAAACAAATTAGGGAAATACAACCTAAATGGAGCTACTATAAGGTGAGTGCATAACTGGTTGGAAAACTGCTCTCAGAGAGTAGTAATCAGTGGTTCACAGTCAAGCTGTAAAGGCATATCAAGTACAGGGTCTGGTTCTGTTCAAGATCGTCATCGGTGATATAGATAATATGGCATAGAGAGTACACTCATAAAGTTTGTGGACGATACCACAAACTTTTTACCAGAAGCTGGGAGCGGGCAACAGGGGTAATCACTTGATTATCTGTTCTCTGTCAGAAGACAGGATACTGGGCTATATGGACCTTATTTTACCAAGATGGGAGGGGGTTGCAAGTGCTTTGGAGGATAGGATTAACATTCAAAATGATCTGGACAAACTGGAGAAATGGTCTGAAGTAAATAGGATGAAGTTCAATACAGACAAATGCAAAGTACTCCACTTAGAAAGGAACACATACAAAATGGGAAATGACTGCCTAGGAAGGAATACTGCAGAAAGGGATCTGGGCACAGGCGCCAGCTTTTAAAAGTGCTGGGGGATGCTCAACCCCTGGCTCCACCCCAGGTCCTGCCCCCACTCCACCCCTCCCCCCAAGGCCCCACCCACATCCCGCCTCTTCCCATTTTGCCCCTTTGCACCTAGTTCCACCCCCTCCCCCAAGCGCGCCACATCCTCGCTCCCTCCCCCCCCCCGCTTCCTGCAAACCATGAAACAGCTGTTCGCGGCAGGTGGGAGGCACAGGAGGGAGGAAGGAGAAGGCGCTGATCTGCGGGGCCTGCCGGCGGGTGCAAGGTGTGGAGGATGGGGGAGCTGATAGGAGGGCTGCTGGTGGGAGCTCAGCACCCACCATTTTTTCCCTGTGGGTGCTCCAGCCCTGGAGCTCCCATGGAGTTGGCGCCTTTGGATCTGGGGATCAGAAGGAGTATTGCAGAAAGCGATCTGGGGGGGTCATAGTGAATCACAAACTAAATATGAGTCAACAATGTAACACTGTTGCAAAAAAAGCAAACATCGCTCTGGGATGTATTAGCAGGAGTGTTGTAAGCAACACACGAGAAGTAATTCTTCCGCTCTACTCCTCACTGATTAGGCCTCAGCTGGAGGATTGCATCCAGTTCTGGGAGCCCCATTTCAGGAAAGATGTGTAAAAACTGGAGAAAATCCAGATAAAAAAAATGGTTAAGGTTTAGAAAACGTGACCTGTGAGGAAAGATTGAGAAAAAATTTTGTTTAGTCTGGAGAAGAGAGGACTGAGGGGGAACATAACTTTTTATCTACTTAAAAACTGTTATTACAAGGACGAGGGTGAAAAATTGTTCTCATTAACTTCTGAGGATGAACAAGAAGCAATTGGCTTAAATTGTAGCAGGGAAGATTTAGGTTTGCTATTAGGGAAAACTTCCTGACAGGATGCTTAAGCACTGGACCAAATTGCCAAGGGAGGTTGTGGAATCTCCGTCATTGGAGGTTTTTAAGAACAGGTGAGACAAACCCCTGGCAGGGATGGTCTAGCTATGGAAAGGTCTGTTAGGGAAAGGGTGTTATAAAATTTGGGGACTGCTGATCTAAACTAAATCCCTTTTTGTAGGGAAAAATCGATATACTCATTCCACAAGTTTGTTGTTCATGAGAATTGTCTTTTTAATTTTAAAAATGTGAAGTATCTGAGATTTTAATTACTATTCATACATCCGTTTTCTTTAAAAAATTGTAAAACTGTGGGAATGCAATGCCAGACTGATTTGTAGATTTTTTTTTTTTCCAGTTTTAATAATGATAGATTCTTCTCAGTGTAGTGTAGTGCTTGTAAACAGCATAAAGACTGGTTTCAGAATAATTTTCATGGGACTTCCATGCAACAAGTGTCAAATGTCACATTGTCACCATCTTCAGTAATAGTATAAGAAGTTACAATTGTTACAAACTTTGGGCTAACGTCTGCTTTCAGATGCTCATGCCTCGACAGTATCTCCATCCAAGTTAAAAAAATAGGCCCTTCAATTTGTAATTTGTTTATGTAGAAGACAAATCCATGCTATTGGACAAAAGCAACATCAATTTTAACAACTTATCCTGTTTTGGAGTTTCTAATATTGCTTTATATTAGGGCTGTGGATTAATCACTGCTAACTCACGCAATTAACTCAAAAAAATTAATCGCAGTGTTAAACAATAGAATACCAATTGAAATTTATAAACTGTTTTTGGATGCTTTTCTACATTTTCAAACATATTGATTTAAATTACAACACAGAATACAAAGCGAACAGTGCTCACTTTATATTATTTTTATTACAAATATTTTCACTGTAAAAAGATAAACAAAAGAAATAGTATTTTTCTATTCACCTCATACAAGTACCATAATGCAATCTCTTTATTGTGAAAGTGCAACTTACAAATGTAAGTTTATTTTGTTACATAACTGAACTCAAAAACAAAACAATGTAAAACTTTAGAGCCTACAAATCTACTCAGTCCTACTTCTTATTCAGCTAATCGCTAAGACAAACAAGTTTGTTTACATTTACAGGAGATAATGCTGCCAGCTTCTTATTTACAAAGTCACCTGAAAGTGAGAACAGGCGTTCACATGGCACTTTTGTAGCCGGCATTGCAAGGTTTATGTGCCAGATATGCTAAGCATTTGTATGCCCCTTCATGCTTTGGCTACCTTTCCAGAGGACATGCTGATGATGCTCCATGCTGATGCTTCCACGCTGATGATGCTCATTTAAAAAAAAAAAAAAAAAGTGCTAATTAAATTTTGACTGAATACCTTGCGGGAGAATAGTATGTCTTCTGCTCTGTTTTACCTGCATTCTGCCATGTATTTCAGATTATAGCTGTCTTGGATGATGACCCAGCACATGTTGTTCATTTTAAGAACACTGTGATGGATTCGGTCACAGAGACCCCCTTGGGACTGTCACCTGACGTGCTGGAATTACCTCTGAGCCAGTTTTCCCTACCAGCTTGGGACTCCAGAACCCTGCCTTGTTGAGCCAGACACTCTAGCCTGCTGCAACACAGACCCAGGTCTGGTCCACGCCCCCAAAGCTGCAGACTTCAACCAAAAACTGCTCAGCAGGTTTCCTATCTCCAGCACCCAGACACCCAGCTCCTAATGGGATCCAAACCCCAAATAAATCCGTTTTACTCTGTATAAGCTTTATACAGAGTAAACTCATAAATTGTCTGCCCTCTATAACATTGATAGAGAGAAATGCGCAGCTGCTTGCTCCCCCAGGTATTAATCACTTACCCCGGTTAATTAATAAACAAAAGTGAATTTATTAAGTATAAAAAGTAGTATTTAAGTGATTTCAAGTAATAACTGATGGAACAAAGTAAGTCACCAATATAAAACAAAACACGCAAGTCTAAGCCTAATACATTAAGCAACTGTTTACAAGTAAATCTCACCCTCAGAGATGTTCCCATAAGCTTCTTTCACAGACTAGACTTTTTCCTAGCTGGGCCCAATCCTTTCCCCTGGCACAGTCCTGGTTAGTTCCAGCAAGCATCTTAGGTAAAAAGCAGGGGCTTTCTCATGACTGGGACCCCCCCTTGTTCTGCCCCACCCCCTTTTATACCTTTGGCCCAAGGTGAGAACCCTTTGTCTCTCTATTCCCACCCCTCCTAAATGGAAAAGCACCAGGTTTAAGATGGATTCCGGTATCCTGTTACATGGTCACATGTCCTGTGAGATTTCATTCTTCCAGGGCTGGCCCACACATACCCAGGAAGATTTGCAAGTAAACACAGCCATTTACACTAATTGTCCTAGTCAGTGGGAGCCATCAAGCTTCCAAACCACCATTAATGGCCCACACTTTGCATAATTACAGTAAGACCTTAGAGTTATACTTCATATCATACATACAAATAGGATGAACACCCTCAGTAGATTATAAGCTTTGTAATGATACCTTACAAGAGGCCTTTTGCATAAAGCATATTCCAGTTGCATTATATTCACACTCATAAGCATATTTCCATAAAACACGTGGAGTGCAATGTCACAAATGCTTTCACTGCAAATTTGACAAAACGCAAAGAAGGTACCAATGTGAGATTTCTAAAGATAGCTACAGCACTCAACCCCAGGTTTAAGAATCTGAAGTGCCTTCCAAAATCTGAGAGGGTCGAGGTGTGGAGCATGCTTTCAGAAGTCTTAAAAGAGTAACACTCTGATGTGGAAACTACAGAATCTGAGCCATCAAAAAAGAAATTCAGCCTTCTGCTGGTGGCATCTGAATCAGATGATGAAAGTGAACATGTGTCGGTCTGCACTGCTTTGGATCGTTATTGAGCAGAACCATTTTCAGCATGGACTCGTCCTCTGGAATGGTGGTTGAAGATGAAGGGACATACGAATCTTTACCGCATCTGGCACGTAAATATCTTGCAATGCTGGCTACAACAGTGCCATGCGAATGCCTGTTCTCATTTTCAGGTGACATTATAAACAACAAGCGGGCGGCGTTATCTCCTGCAAATTGTAACCAAACTTGTTTGTCTGGCTAAACAAAAAGTAGGACTGAGTGGACTTGTAGGTGCTAAAGTTTTACATTGTTTTATTTTTGAATGCAGTTATTTTTTTGTACATAATTCTACATTTGTAAGTTCAAGTTTCATGATAAAGAGATTGCACTATAGTACTTGTATGAGGTGAATTGAAAAATACTATTTTTTTTACAGCACAAATATTTATAATAAAAAATAAATATAAAGTGATCACTGTAAACTTTGTATTCTGTGTTGTAATTGAAATCCGTATATTTGAAAATGTAGAAAACATCCAAAAATATTTAAATAAATGGTATTCTATTATTGTTTATCAGCGCGATTAATTGTGATTAATTTTTTTAATCACTTGACAGTCCTACTTTATATGCTTGCATTCTATCCACAGTTTTCATATAGTGTATTGTAAATGGTGTCGTTTAGATCCTTGCTGCTGAAGCTATATGACAGTAAATAGTACAGTATACATTCCCCACTCCATAGCCTCCTTGGCCTAGCATACAGAACACAGGTTGCAAACAGATGCTTATGGGAAATGGGATTATTTATCTTGCAGAATGACAACAGTGAGAGGCGACGCCATGATAATAGTGAGCGAAGGCGCAATGACAACCCTGAATCAGAGACTAATGGGCAGCCACAGAATAGGGTGCAGCAAGTGGTGGAACAGGACGAAGAAGATGAGGAGTTGACATTGAAATATGGGGCAAAGCATGTGATTATGCTCTTTGCACCTGTCACACTTTGCATGGTGGTAGTTGTTGCAACCATCAAGTCTGTCAGCTTTTATACACGCAAGGATGGACAGCTGTATGTATCAAATCTTCTGATTTTTTGTATTGTCTTTGTTGGTTTGGGTCTTCTGGGAATCCTTTCCTTTACTATGTGTCTGCACATCTTCAAGTGCCTATATTATACAATTACCTTTCCTCCAGCCCAAGCCCTGGCTTGATGCTGGTCCTTCTGGAGTCCAGCAGCCCTACTTTCAGCATTGTTCCCAGCTCCAGTCAGCCTGGAGACTGATCCAGACTGGTTTCTCCTACCAGATCAGCCCAATTTTTCTTGTGCTTGCGTAAGTTAAAGGACTTACCGTGGTGAAACCTGAAGTTTCTCTTTGCTGCTTTGCCAATAATTTCAACCCTCCCTTGTAGAAGCACCTCTCTCAAGGTAATTTGTTCACCATTACTTTCATCTGAATTCTGGCCTTTGACTGAATAGTTTGTGCCTCTTGTATGATGTTTACGTGATATGGACTTAATTCTGAGCACAGACCATGAAAATTGCACTCCATTAGAAATTAAAGCTTCATTAGTGATGAAAAATGAGAGCTTAATGAACATCCATATGTATGCAGGGTTCAGGTTTGTTTATGGTGCTTGTTGACAAAGAAATAAATACATTAGCAAGAGGTGTCCAGAAATTTTCCAACTAAATTTTTCAATTTCAACAGATCTGCATTGTCCAATGGAAAAACATTTTGTGGAAACATGCTGAATTTAACAAAAATTCATTTTTGGAGGAAAAAAACTGACACAGCTTTTTGATAATGTCACAACATGTTTGGTTTGTGGCTTCAAAATAGATATTGAAAAAAATTTAAAATGTTAAGATCAGAATGAAACGTGATCTGAAATTACTATTTTTTAATTTAATTGCATTAGGAAGTCTTAAAATTTTGGTTTTGTTCTGTTTTGGAATAGATTTTGATTTTTTTTTTTTTTTTTTTTTTTTTAAACTCATGGAATTTCCCACAGAACAGAAAATCTAATTCCTCCCCTGCTGTACTCATTTTTATTTTCAGGTTGCATTTTATTGAATATCCACTAGATGGTGTATGTACAAAGGACCAAATATACTTAGTGTGATCTAATTCACATTTACTTGCATGCTATAAATCAGGAGTTCTCAAACTTCATTGCACGTGATCCCCTTCTGACAACAAAAATTACTACATGACCCCAGGAGTGGGGACTGAAATCTGAGCCCGCCCGAGCCCCACTCTTCCGGGTGGGGGGACCAAAGCCGAAGCCCAAGGGCTCAGCCCAGGGAGCCTGTAATCTGAGTCTTGCCACACAGGTCTGAAGCCTGAGGGCTTTGGCCCCGGTCCCCAGCAAGTCTAACGCCAGCCCTGGTGACCCCATTACAATGGGGTCACGACCCACTCTGGGGTCCCAACCTACAGTTTGAGAATTGCTGCTATACATAAAATAGCTTTTAAATGTTGGTTGCTCTCTTATTAAGCAGAAAATAACTCACTTTTGTAACTTTAATTTGAAAGATAAGTACTGAGATGTCAAGAGGGAAATTGGCTTTAAATATCTACATATTGATCCTGAGCTTTTATCTAGAAAACATTTATGTGGAATATGTATTGGAATTTCATTTCTTTTTTTGGTCTGTATTGTAGTATCTACACTCCGTTCACTGAAGACACAGACACTGTGGGACAGAGAGCCCTGAACTCTATTCTCAATGCTGCCATCATGATCAGTGTCATCATTGTCATGACCATACTCCTGGTTGTGCTTTACAAATACAGGTGCTATAAGGTGAGCACAGATGCAGTTAACCTTGGTAATTAATCCTGCTAACCTCCTTTTATTTCCTGAAATGTATTGTCAGGGAAAGAGCAATCATGATTAATTAAACTGGCAGCACGGACATTCACTGCTTTAGTTTTTGGAGCCTTGTTCCCCATATTGGGAGGGGAATGGACAATTTATTGTATCAGATAGTACATAGTCTTTCATGGAGTAAAAGGGGACAAGGCATGATCTTGGCATTGCCAATAATAAAATGCACTTCAACAGCAATTTTTGTGTGTGATGGTATGTCACCTGAGATCAGGACTCAAAAATATATAATGGTATTATTAATGGGAGCTCAGACTTAATCTAGATGAGGGTCACATCAACTTGCTAGAACTTGTAGTCTCCATATGTCAATGCTCCATGTTAAAGCTGCTGGTGTGGGCTGCTTTTGGCCCACTGATTGTTTTTTTTTCTTTAATATTCAATAAAGCAGGATGTGGAATAACAATGATATACTGTCTTTTAGTCAGACCCTTGAGTATCTGTGTTCTACAGTCACAGAATTAGCCTTCAAATTCACTCCTTGCCACAAAATTTAGTTACAGCTTCTGCGATTTTTTGGGAGGAGTTTCTAACCTGCATGGATGCAATGAAAAAAGTCTTTTGATAATGTTGCCACATTGTGACATCTGCCTGAGTCTGCAGGCACTCTGGAACAAGATTTATGAGGTGTTAACTTCCCCATCTATCACAATGGGGTATTGACTCAAAAACCTAACAATGATAGTTTAAAATAGATATTTAAATTATTTCAGTGCTGATCATTTTAGTAGAAGCAGCCAACTGATGTGCTTAAACCCACAATCCCAAACTGTTTTTTGGGCCTCCCCATATGCCAGAAGTCTCACCTGTGCTTACCAAGCTGCCAAAACCTCTAGCTTCCCCTTGGCCATTTCTACAGTGCAGTTGTGCACTGTCATTACAAAAATCTTTGGCACATCAGAAAGTGAATATGTAGGTTGCATAAAACTAAATTTAATGACAAAATAAATATTGGAGCTTTGGTAGTGATTTTTGCTTCATGAAAAATGTTGAATTTTTGAATTTAAATGAGGCTAACACAGTATCTCCAGGCCTCTGCACTGAAAAAATCCAGGCACCCAGTTGCTGAACATAAATCTAATTTTCTGCTGGGTATGTAGAGAATCACGGTTAGTTTATATTTCAGTGAACAGAAACAAACTTCTAGCTAAAGAATATTTGACATCCCAAATGGTGGCAGTATGGTATCTACTTTGCTCATTTGTAGTGCCTTTCATTCAGGCATTATGTCTGGGAAAACGCCTTTGAGGTAGGGAAAGTATTGTCCCAATTTTCCAACTGGAGAAATTGAGGCCCAAATGTGAAGTGTCTTGCATGAGGTTACAGAACAAATCAATAGTAGAGCTAGTCCTGATTTCAGATTCTGACTCTAACCATCAGAAATCACGCCTTCTAAGCTTATCTGAGTAGCTTCTTATTCTTTCATGTATCTTTATTTTTGCCTTAATTCCCCCATGTTTTCAGTCTGTCTAAGCAAATTCTTTTACTGCCAGAGCTCCAGATTTAATTCCCTGTATTTTGCAAACCTTGGCAACTCACTTTTATTCAGGTTTTAGCAGGCAAGCTGACTCTGTACCAACAAATCAGTTAGTGTAGGAGCCATTGTCAGGTGAGACATGGGAATGTTTTAATCAGAAGTCTAGAAACTTGCCATGACATGTTATGAAATATGTTGGATAACACTTGTCTTTCACATGAAGTGTGTTGAGAAACTTCTATGAGAAAAGGACAGGTGGTTTTGAAAACCATTTAGTGTTTGAAAAGCCATGTAATGTGAAGAACACACATTACTGGGGTGGAAAATGTTGTGATACCTAACTGAAACAATTAGGTGTATCAGTGAGGCTACTCAGGGTAGTTAAGCACATGTAAGTGTTGCAGGATTGGGGCCTTAAAGCAGTGGCTCTTGACCTTTCCAGACTACTATATCCCCTTCAGGAGTCTGATTTGTCTTGCGTACCCCCCCCCCCCCCCAAGTTTCACCTCACTTAAAAACTACTTGCTTACAAAATTAGACATTAAAAATACAAGTGTCACAGCACGCTATTACTGAAAAATTGCTCACTTTCTCATTTTTACCATATAATTATAAAATAAATCAATTGGAATATAAGTATTGTATTTAGAGCAGCATAAACAAGTCATCTGTATGAAATTTTAGCTTGTACTGACTTCGCTAGTGCTTTTTATGTAGCATGTTGTAAAACTAGGCAAATATCTAGGTTAGTTGATGTATCCCACAGAAGACCTCTGTGTACCCATGGTGGAGAACCACTGCCTTAGAGTTATGCACTTTTTGGCATTTGTTCAGTAGAGCAGACCTGGTCTTTGCTAGAATGGGACATTAGTATTCAGGCACACTGTACCTCCAGGTCTCTTCTCTTCCTAGCGAGTGGGACAGTTTTCTTTGGAGTTTTCTTATTGCTAATGTGTCTTTCTTTTAACAATAAAGTTATGTCATCTTGTCCATCAAAGTGACCTGAAAAGATTTTGTTTTTAAAAACAAAATCCACTCTTCCACTCTATCAGAATGTATGTGTAGCCTTACACGGTATTTGTAAAGCTGATCTCCCAACTTCAGCGTTCTTCCCCTTGTAACAGTTGGTGGTGACAGAAATGTGATGTCTTCCCTGCTAACAGCATTTAAAAACAGAATGCTTAATGCAAAGGAGAAAGCTGCACAGCCTTTATTTTTTTGAGAAGGCTCTATCGGATATAGAGGCCAACCTGTGAGGTTACCCAGGCTTGCCAACAAGTCTTGTTACATTGAGGTTTTTTTGTAATCTGGGATACATCGTGAAGGATGGCCCAGAGGAAGAGAAGGAATGTGGAAGAGATGCTGCACTGGCCTCTGAACACACTTTAAAAAAAAAAAAAAAATCTAAAACATATATGAAACTTGACTCTTGTTTGTTAGAAGGTTGTTGCTGAAACAGAAATAATCTCTACAAGGTAAAACATTAAATTTCATAAGAAGTTTTTATTGTTTTTAAAAATGTTTAAAATCCAATATAAACCCTTCATAGGGAGGGAAATAAAGAGAAAAACAAAGCTCCAGATCAGAAAGATTGAGTTCTCTTGGATGTATATTGTTTTGAGCAGTAAATTCTGTTCTGAATCTGACTTCAACACAGGAAGGATTTTTGTACCATTTTACTCAGTTCAAACAAGTACTAAATTACTGCTTCTGAATTGTTTATCTACAAAGAACTTTAATCTAGTTGTGGGGTCTGTGTGTTAGCTTGTGTGTGAGGTTCCTTGTCTAGAAGAAAAAATATTTTTTATATTTTATGTATTTCATACCCCATTGCACCTCAAAGGTACTCTTCTTAAGGCCAGAACTTGCCCGAAGTCTTTAACAGGTTGGAGTTTTTGACTTTTACAATTCTAGGAATCTGTTTTTCTGAAGAGACTGTCCATTCCCCTCCTTCATTACTTTTTTCCCTAGGTTTTGGATGATTTTCTACCAGTTCGATGTGGCATTTCAGAGCTTTGTTTTTTGTAATCTGGTACTTAGGAAATCTAGCATTTTGTCTTTTTGCAGCCTGTCAGTTCAGACATGATCATAGTTATAGGACTTTCCAAATTCTCTTCAATCTTTGTTTTTAGTCTGGGACATTAGTATGAAGGACTTGTCCCAAAGTATTCTCACGCCTTAAAACAAGGTTTGATTATTTTTTTCTAATGTAACTTTTTTTTTGTAAAATTAATGTATGTCTTGCTAGACTTTAATCTCAGAACACTGTTGTCTTCTTGATGTACATGGTGACGTATCAAATTGTGTAATGTGTATAGGCCACACTATTAGGTGTTTTTTATTGCATATGAAGGGCAAATACTAAAGCTGCTTACATTCATTATTCATTCATTCCTTACGCGATGCCTTATGTTAATTCTAGTTGATTTTAATATGCTAGAATTCATAAATAAAGCACTTTGACATTGTACTTTATCCGTAAGGTTACACACAGATTCTGCTAATGATTTGGAAACTGGGCTGTTCATTTCTTTAAATAGAAAAATTAATAGATTTTTTTTTCATGTATTTTACAATGCAGTATATTCTACTTTGACATCAATCCAACATTATCAAAGTGCTGTAAGTTAATATGCCAAAAATACTTTGCACTTGTACAGCACCTTTTATTCAAGGATCCTAAAGCAATTTACAATAGTTGGTTAAGTAGTGCCCCATTTTATAGATGGGTAAACTCAGGCACAGAAGTAAAGGGACTAGCCAAAAATCAATGTATCAGTAGACAGTAAGGTATGGAGCCAAAGACTTCTGAATCTCAGTCCCTTGCACTAACCACCAGGTATTAATATTTTCCTCTTGGAGAGGCTGGAGGCTGTAAGTGGTACTCTGAAAATGGGCTCAGATATTGCTGTATCTTCTGCCTATGAAATTGAACCTTTTTTTTTTTAAAAAGGCATTTTTGATAAAGATGTACCGGTAATTTAACTTTAAAATGTCAAGTTTGAAATGGAGATGTTTGTTGATGTGTCTTCCTCTTTCAGGTGATCCATGGCTGGCTTATAATTTCTTCTCTATTGCTGCTTTTCTTTTTCTCATTCATCTACTTGGGGTAAGTCTACAAGAGTTTCAGCTTCAGAATTTGTCTTCCAGACAGTCTTTGTCTCTTCACCATAAGCATATGTAAACAGTTGCCCTCATGTCACCATGGTAATTGGTAAGGGTCAGCCATGCAAAGAGCGTTTATTTGGGAACAGTCTAAAAGACTTAATCTACTGAAAGGAATCTGCTCTGCCACCGATACACACTTCTATTCTATCTAATGAAAGTTATGCACTTGCATCTACAGCAGAATAGACCCATGTTTCAAGGTTTTGTACTTGTCCTGTAAGTCAGATCCTGAAGCAGCACTTCACCACCTCATCAGGCATGGCCATTTAGCAGCATTCTGTGCCAGCAGCATGCTCGAGCACTGATTTTTTCGCAGGCCAGTGGAAGTTGCCTATGACTTGGAGAAAATATACTTGTTCCCTGCAAGGTAGTTTTTCCATTCATTGTATTCAGTAATCTCTCATATCTGATTGAGGAACATAGCTCCATCTTCAAAGGGAGATTTTTACTTTCTGGTAATGGTGGGCAGCTATAATGGTGGTGCAAACCCCAAACACACTCTTACAGTCAGCATGCTTTTCTTAGCTCTGAGTTAGCACTAGGATTTCATCCAATAGGACAAAGGTGAATGACGAACCCCAGGCTTATATTCCTGGAGAGCCATCGTAACTTTAAATTTCTTAGATATATTTATTTCAGAGAATATTTTGTTCTCTTAATTAAAAAAAAAAAAATCAGTTCATTAGGGCCCAGGACAATGTCTGATCAGCTGAAGCATTCACACTACATCCTCTTTCCCTTGCATGGTTGACATAGTGGTAGTACGTGTCTAGTTGATATTCCAGGTAGCTAATAGAGCCATTTGTATGCAAGGAAATTATTTTTTTGAAATTTTACTTACAAAATGGAAGACCATCTATAGGTTAATTAAGGTAACTACTTTGCATTGATCTCCTGTGCTGGCAGCTTTTTGATCTGTGACTGAGAAGGAAACAAGAGGGTCAATAGAAGGTTGTACTGCAGAAAACTGAATTAGTAAACCTAAAATAGTTTAAATGAAACATGCCCTGTAAAACTACCTCTTCCTCAAAAAGCAAACTGTTTCTTTGAGTCATTGTCAGATCTAATTAAGATCTAATAAAAGAACAACTTTGTCAAAATACATGGAGTGTAGAGTTTTAAAATCTAATTCTCAAGTTTGCCTTCTTTGTTTTTTGCCATTGCTTTAGGGAAACAGATGCCTGTTTTCTTTATCTAAATTCCTTTTCTTAAATGTTTTAGTGAGGTTTTTAAGACCTATAACGTTGCCATGGACTACATTACCCTCGCGCTCATGATCTGGAACTTCGGTGTGGTGGGAATGATCTGCATTCACTGGAAAGGCCCGCTCCGGCTCCAGCAAGCATATCTCATTATGATCAGTGCTCTCATGGCCCTGGTATTCATTAAATACCTTCCTGAATGGACTGCGTGGCTTATCCTAGCTGTGATTTCAGTATACGGTAAGATCCTGAAAAAAGCATAATACCAGCAATGATGGCATGCCCTCTTCCTACTTTCACTTCTTCCATCTGTTTGACCAGGCATAAAATCCAGGATCCAAACACAGGCAGGGCAAGGGTTTTGCTTTAATGTCTTACTCAAATTCCAGGGACCAGATTGTGTTACCCATGAGTTAGCTGTAAGGGAGGTCCCCCTCAAATGGCTGTTACCTCTGAGTGCCTCTGCAATACCGTCTCTGTCCACATATCCTGGACCCTATGAGGGGCCCTCCCTGGGGTCTGCAGGAAGTGCAGATGGGAGTGGAATTGGGGTAGTACAAGGGAGGAGAGGATAGGCTTGAAACCCATATTGTAGTCCTCCTTCTGGTCTCATTGACGATAACTTTTGTGTCTCCCACTCCCTCAAGGGCCTTTGGGAGCTATTGTATTTACAGAGTGAAGCAGTTCCTCGGGAGGCTGGAGCCACATCCTGGGTACAAGGGCTTCAGGTGGATAGCTGTGGCCTCCGTAGGGTCCTCCAGATACCAAGGGGGCCAGTCCATCCCCTGACAAGAACAGGGTAATCTCAGAAATTCCTCTAGGAGTTTTCCTTAGGAAAAAGTTCCTTCACACAGGAGGATCTAGTCATGGCACAGTTAAATGCTCTCCCACAGTTCAAATCAGAATAGTAGTCATTTCCTTTTCTAGACTATCATACGTTATGTTTCATACCAGAGTAGGCTGCAATAAACTATACCTAGAGATCACATAACCCGTCTCAGACAGTTATCATACACTTGTAAAGGGCACTGAAGCCCTTCCGTAGGAGTGGTACTCTGTATTTTATGGTTTTCATGATCTTGCTGTAAGGGCAGATGTGTCTCAAAGACTGATTTAGTTTACATAATAGGCCAGAATATCTAAGGTTACGGCTATGCGACAAGCTAGGAATGTGATTTCCCCTACTTGTGTACACGTTCGAGCTAGGGCGAGTATAAGTAGCAGTGAAGCTGTGATAGCATGGGTAGTGGCAGCAGAGGCTGAGCTGCGCTGAGTTCATAACCCCCGGTATAACCTCTCAGCCATACCTCCGCTAGCCGTGCTACACTGCTATTGATACTCATGCGACCAAGACAAGAGCTAGCGCAAGCATGTGTTTGTGATCACACCCCTAGCTCCTAGTGTATAATTTAAATTTCTTATAGCGAAGAGGAGGATCAATGCAAACTTACTCGTAAAGAATTTGAATTAATTTGGAAACGCAGAAGTGAATTTTATCTGCAGATAGACACGAAATCTGAAATTCCCTGATGATAGGAAAGGTGAGGGTCTGTTTTTTTTTCCCATCCATATTTGTAGAAATACAAGATTAATCAGACTTGATTAGCCCTTTGTCCATCTTGGGCCAGTATTGTCCTCAGGTACCTGATGCCTCGGAAGAGGGTGAAAATGTTCCTTACGCACGTAGTGCTAGCTGTTTGACCCAGGTTCTGAATGAGGTAGGGAGAGTCTTCCTTGGCCTTCATAGGTCAACTGCTTATTAAGCCCTTGTTTCACAGCTGGCATGAATCCAAGTGTTAGTAGTCATAAGATTTTATTTATTTCACTTTAAACAACATAACATGTTTGGACAAGACTGTCCCATCCATGTGAAATACACTCCATAACAATAACAAACAGCAGCAATTCCTGTCCAATAGAAAATAGGCAGTTATCCAATAATAATAATCTCCACCCCTCAGATTCCCCAAAGAAACCCCACACTCAGAGCACCTTAGCCTTCCCTGGGTGCTAGCCCAAGGAAGACAGGCTTCACAATGTGACTTGAAAGTCACCACATTTGGGCTATTTTCAACCTGGTAGGGGTGAATTCCACGGTTATCAGATTCTTATCTAATTCTTTTTTGGACCCAGTTGTACTTTTGACCTTCACAACATCCCTTAACAATGAGTTCCAAAGGATGACTGCATTGTGTAAAGAAGTACGTCCTTATGTTTGTTTTAAAACTGCTGCCTGTTAATTTCATTGGGTGCCCCTGGTTCTTGTTATGTGAATGAGTAAATAACACTTCCCTATTCACTTTTTCCACATCAGTCATGATATTATAGAGCTCTGACATACCCCCTCCCTCTCTTCTGTAAACTGAACAGTCCCAGTCTTTTTAATCTCTCCTCACATGGAAGCTGTTCCATACCCCTCCTCATTGTTGTTGCCCTTCTCCATACCTTTTTCAATTCTAATATATCTTTTTTGAGATGGGGTGACCAGAAATGCACGCAGTATTCAAGGTGTGGGCATACCATGGATTTAGATAGTGGCATTATGATATTTTATGTTTTTTATTGGTCTCTTTGCTAATGGTTCCTAATGTTCTGTTAACTTTTTTTTTTTTTTTTTTTTTACTGCTGGTGCACATTGAGTAGATGTTTTCAAAGAACTATCCACGATGAAGCCAAGATCTTTCTTGAGTGGTAACAGCTAATTTAGATCCCATCACTTTGTGTGTATTTGGGATTATTTTTTTCCATTGTGCATTACTTTGCTCTTAGCAACATTGAATTTTATCTGCCATTTTGTTGCTCAGTCATCCAGTTTAGATAGATTCCTTTGTAACTCTTTTCAGTCAGCTTTGGATTTAACTATCTTCAGTAATTTTATATCATCTGCAAATTTTGACACATCACATACCCTCTTTTCCCGATGATATATCAATATGTTGGATAGCACAGTTCCCAGCATAGATCCTTGGGTGATCCAGTGTTTACTTCTCTCCATTGTGAAAATTAATAATTTATTCCTACCCTTTGTTTCCCATCTTTTAACCAATTACTGATACATGAGGGGACCTTTTCTCTTATCCCATGACTTCTTAAGGCTTGTCTACATCATCCGCTGGATCGATTGACAGCAGTTGATCCAGCAGGGGTCAATTTATCGCATCTAGTCTAGACGCAATAAATCGACCACCAAGCACTCTCCTGTCAACTACGGTACTCCACCGTAAAGGGTGAGAGGTGCAGGCGAAGTCAACTGGAGAGCGTCAGCCGTCAACTTACTGCAGTGAAGACACTGCAGTAAGTAGTTCTAAGTACGTCGACTTCAGCTACGTTATTCACGTGCTGAAGTTGCGTAACTTAGATCGATTTTCTTTCCTCCCCTCCCCCCGCCCATTGTAATCTAGGCCTGAGTTTGCTTAAGAACCTTTGGTGAGGGAACTTATTAAAGGCTTTCTGAAAGTCCATGTACACTAATCAACTGAATCACCCTTGTCCGCATGCTTTGAGCTCCCTCAAATGATTCTAATATTTTGGTTAGCATGATTTCCCTTTACAGAAGCTGTGTTGACTCTTCCCCAACAAATCATCTTCATCTAGGTGTCTGATAATTCTGTTCTTTATTTTAGTTTCAAACAATTGGCCTTGTGCTCATGCTTAATGGCATGTAATTGCCAGGATCACCTTTGGAGCTTTTTTTTAAAAAATTGGCATTACATTAGCTATCTTCCAGTCATTTGATATAGAAGCTGATTTAAGCAATAGGTTAGATACCACAGGTATCAGAGAGGTATCCGTCTGTCTGGATCTGTAAAAAGCGACAAGTCCTGTGGCACCTTATAGATTGTTAGTCTATAAGGTGCCACGGGACTCTTTGTCTCTTTATACCAGAGTTATTAGTTCTGCAATTTCATATTTGAGTTCCTTCAGAACTCTTGGGTGAATCCATTCTGGTCCTGGTGACTTATTCCAAAACCTCCTCTATTGACACCTCAGACTAGGACAGTTACGCAGATTTGTCACCTAAAAAAGAATGGCTTAGGTATGGGAATCTCCTTCATGTTCTCTACAGTGAAGACTGGTGCAAAGAATTGATTTAGCTTCTTTACAACGGCCTTGTCTTCCTGAAGTGCTGCTTTAGTATCTTGATTGTCCAGTGGCTGCACTGATTTTTCTGTCAGGCTTCCTGCTTCTGCTGCACTTTTAAAAAAAAACAAAAAAAAAAAAAAAAAAATTGTTGTTAGTTTTTGTGTCTTTTTAGTAGTTGCTCTTCAAATTCTTTTTTGGCCTGCATAATTATATTTTTACACTTGACTTGCCAGAGTTTGTTCCTTTCTGTTTTCAGTAAGATTTGTCTTCCAGTTTTTAAAGGATGCCTCTAACCACCTCTTTTATTCTGCTGTTTAGCCATGGTGACTTTTTTTTGGTCCTCTTTCTGTTTTTAGTTTTTTATTTGGGGTATACATTTAGTTTGAGTCTCTATTCTGGTGTTTTAAATTTCCATGCTGTCTGGAGGCATTTCACTCTTGTGACCGTTACTTTTAATTTCTCTTTAACTAGCTTCCTCTTTTTTGTGTAATTCTCCTTTTTTGAAGTTCAAAGAAACCTATCACAGTAGCTTCCCTCCCCCTACCCTCCTTTATGAGGATGTTAACTTCAATTACATTATGATGGCTGTTACTGAGCAGTTAGGGTGACCAGATGTCCTGATTTTCTAGGGACAGTCCTGATATTTGGGGCTTTTTTTAAATATGGGCTCCTATTACACCCCAGCCCCTGTCCCAATTTTTCAGACTTGCTATCTGATCACCCTATGAGGAGTTCAAGTATATTCACCTCTTGGACCAGATCCTGTGCTCTACTTAGGACTAAATCAAGAATTGCCTCTCCCCTTGAGGGTTCTAGGACTAGCTGCTCCAAGATGCAATCATTAATGGTGTCTAGAGATTTTATCTCTGCATCCATCCTGAGGTGACGTGTTCCCAGTCAATATGGGGATAGTTGAAATCCCCCATTATTATTGGCTTTTCTTTTTATGTAGCCTTTCTGATCTCCCTGAGCATTTCACAATGCCCATCCTGGTCAAGTGGCCAGTAGTGTATTCCTACAGCTATACTCTTATGGTCACCTTTATTGATATGTATGGTTCAATGACTTCCTTTGATTTTATATTTACTTCTCTTAGTTTCATTCGTTGTCCCGTGTACAAGAACCAGAGGACTTGATGAAAAAGGGGGCTGCTCATATTTCATTATGCTGCTCATCACTTTGAATACCTCAGTCAAATCCTTGCTAATACTCCTTTTTTCTAAGTTTAATAATCCTAGTTTTTGCAAACTCTCCATATATAAATATTCACACTTTCTCTTGTTCAAGTGGGAACAGGCAGGTTGGCAGCCTGTGTGAGACTTGCACATTCTATAAAATACCTCTGTATGCTCCACTTATTTAGTCTCGAGAATCCAAATTACCTCATAAAATGTGCTTGTTCATCTGCATTTCTAACCTATGCAAAGACACAGCCTTTGCAGATTTTTCTTATCTAGTTAGTGATTATGCTGATTTGGCACTCCCTTTGTAGAACTCTCTTGGTTTAGCTTTGGACTTCTGCAAAGAAAAGCCACTGGTAGTATACACTGAGCAGAGGGATTTCAAGGCATTAAATCTGGCAGTTTCATAGTGCTGTATTTGAGAATACTGTTGACTTACAAGTCAAAGTGCAAAGACAGATAGAAACACGATTTGCAGCTGAGTGGCATTTCTTGTGGGGAGTCTCTTATTTAGCAACAATATATTTTTACACTAGCTTGTCTCTTATTAGTACCTGGAACTAGATTGTTTAATGCTATAGCACAACAGTGGCAGTTCGATCTTTTGATGTAGACAGGTCTCCATATATATTGCAGTTATGCAGCAGCATTGTAATTATGACATCTAATGACTTATTTTTAAAACTCAAGAAAAATATTGGCGGTTGCAAAGAGAATCTTCAAAAACGTGAACCAAACATAACCAAGGCAGACTTCTACCTAATTTTGTAGATAGCCAAGAGTGGTTTTATAGAGAAGTATAGTTTTTAAAAACAGTAATATATGCATCTCCCCTGCCTCAAAGAACTTGTAACTGTAGACATGGCAGGTGATGGCAACAAACAATAAGGAATAGGGAACAAGATGACAAGTTATAATGGTTACGTGGTTTGTTATGTGCAGTTCTTTGAGTGCTGGTCCATATGGGTATTCACCATGGGTGCACAATCTCCATGCACTGAAACTCATCAATAGAAATGTCCATTAATCTGCTTCTGCACACTCTGTCTTCTTGTGCTGCAAACTGAGGGTACAAGGGGCGGAGTGGACTGAGCCCCTTGCAGAAAATATTCTAAACTGCCATAACATAGATACTTGCCAACTCTACACCATTCTAGCACCAAAAGGCCTATGAGCCACCAAGAAAGCACCAGATGGTACAGCGAGGCAGATGCTGCTCCACCCTACAGTTCCCTCTCCAGACTCAGCCGTCTATCAAGAAATCATTTTGATGGGGACGATCGAGAACCGTCAGCCAGTCCTTGCACAATCAATCTCCCCAGACTCCTTTGGAGACCATCTAGCCTGTTTCCTTCCAATGTGTCAACTTTTAACTTCAAACAGGTGGATCTTAGACATCATCTGAACAGGGTATACCATTGAATTCTTGTCTACCCCATCTCCAACCTGCCCACCTCCCAGCCTCCTTCAGGGATCCCTGTCACAAGCCATTCCTCAAACCGGAAGTGGACTCCCTAATCCAACTGGAAGCAATAGAACCGGTACCACCTCAACACAAGGGGAAGCGCTTTTCCTCCAAATACTTCCTCATCCCCAATAGAAGGGGGACTGGAGACCCATCCTGGACCTCAGAAAATTGAATGTGTTCATCCGCCACTCAGAATTCAGGATGATTACCCTGGCTGCTGTAATCCCCTCCTTGAATGAAGGCATCTGTTTTGTGGCTCTCAGTTCTAAGGTCACCTGTTTTCCACTCGGCACACAGAAATACCTGCATTTCAGAATGGACTCAAAGCACCTCCAGTGCAAAATAGTTTTGAACTTTCAGCAGCTCCAAGAGTTTTTACAAAGGTCATGATGATGGTGGCAGTGCATATATGCTACTCGCTCCACTATATATTTCCCTGACTGGATGACTGACTATGACACAGTGGGAATATTTTTGTAATATTTTTGAGGCTTGTTTGTGCCTCAGTTTCCCCTGTGTGGCTTATTACCCAGTGAGTGGAAGGGAACTCTTTGCTCCTGGGGCAGGCTAGGAGACATAGGTGTAACTGTTGCCTAGCTATCTGGTCCTTAATCCCCATATCAGTGGAGCATCTGAGAAGACAGTGGGGATCCAATTGCTAGAATATTGACATCTAGCAACCAGCGACTTCCCTGCCTTTTCTTAGGGAAGCTGAACAACAGATTGCCCAGGTGGAGATAAAGGGTCTGGAGCGCTATGAGGTGGGAGAGAAGAGTTGGGGCTCTTACCTAAAGTTTGACCCTGAAGGTCAGACGGAGGAAGGAAGACAGACAGACAACTTGAAACAAGGGGTTCACTACAGCTTGGCTGGACTAATCAGAATGGACTATGATTTAACCTTCATTTTTCTAGATTACCCTCAGGATTTCCTATGCTGTGTTCCAGTTAAGAAATAAACGCTACTGTTTTGCCAGTGCTATGTGAGTGTCACTGGAAATGCTCAGAGCTCAAGGTGTGAAGCAGGAGTGCTGCAGGCCCAGAAATCCTGTGTAAGGAGGCAGTGGAGCCACCTGGCTTACCCTGGAGCAAGAGTGAGACCCTGAGAGGGTCTGACACACTGAAGGGGTCTCCTAGAGACTGTTCCAAAGCTGGGGCTATAGCACCAATCCTGTGAGTCTATGACACTGGCTCCTCAAGGGACAGTCATATCAGGAGTACGAATAGCAATTGCTGCCCTGCTCTACATATGCCACTCCTTGGAACTTTTAAGAAAATCCAGGAGTGTCCACTTAAACACCCATAATGACTATAGATATTATTGAAGCAGTCGTGGATTCATGTAGCCACAGTACAGATTCTTCGCAATGAGATTCTGGTAGCCAACTCTGTCTCAGTCCTCAGATGGCAGTCTGGTCTCGCTTGGTACTTCTAGGCCATATGGCTTCATGCGTTCATGTGACCCCTTTCGCCAGGTTTCACCTACGCAGGCTCCAAGTTTGGCGGAGTAAGGTCTGTCCCAAAGAGACTCCTTGGATAAGAGAGTCGCACTTCCTCCCAGTGTCTGGACATCTCTGACCCGATGGAAATAGAGTTTGTGTGTGGGGGGGGGGTCCCTTGCTTCTGCCCCACCCACAGACACTCATGACAGACCTATCCCTCCGAGGCTGGGGTGGCACACCTGGGTGACCATATAGCTCAGGGCTCCTGGACTTCTTAAAAGTGGCACACACCAGGTCAACCAACTTGAGCTTCAAGCAGTCCATGAAGCATGCAAAAAATTCCTCCCCTTCATTCAATCCACTCGGGTCCAGGTAAAATAAGACAATGTGACCACTGCTTAGTATATAAACACACAGAGGGGATCAAGGTTTGCATCACTCTGCATGGAGGTGGTGCACCTCTGGAACTGGTGCATCCAGCACCAGATCATCGTCTGCAGTGCATCTGCCTGGGGTAATGAATTCCCTAGCAGATAGCCTCAGCAGGCATTTTCACGAGCGGGAGCTCTACCCATCTGTCACCCAATGAATCTTTTGCCAGTGGGGATCCCCATCTTCCAACCTTTTTGCAACCCAGGACAACAGAAGGTGCTCAACTTATTGCTTTCTGGACGCTCGGGGAGCTGCTCAGAGAGGATGCATTCCTAGCGCACTGGTCACACCTTTCCTCCCATTCTGCTCCCACCATGAGTCCTCCAAAAGACCAGCCACGGCAATTCTGCTTCACCAGGGCCCTACAGGTGGTCTCCCACCCATGCATTCACCTGTACCGTTTCCAGACCTACGGTCACAGAACAGGGGTGGCACCAGGTATCCCAAACCGGCAATCCTTCATTTGACAGCCTGGTTTTAGGATGGATGACAGACTTAGGGAGATCCTGCTTGGAGAAAGTTCTGTTCATCCTTTTCAAAAACAAAAAACCTTCTATAGGAAAGTGTTACACTGCCAAGTGGGAGTGGTTCTCCCTGTGGTGTCAGAGGCACAATTTGCCTCTAAGGGAATCTGGCATTCCTCTTATCCTGGACTGTCTCCTCTCATTTATAGTCACAGGCCTATCCATTAGTAAATTAAGGGTTTGTTTAGCAGCTATCAATGTCTTTTATTCTCTGGTAGAGGGTTTTCACCCATAACAGTCAAGTTTTTAAAAGGCACCATCAGAATGTTCCTACCAGTATCAAGACCTATTCTGTTTTGGGACCTGAACCTACAGCTTTCCCAATTCATGAAACTGCCCTTTGAACTCTTGGCCTCCTGCTGCCTCTTACTTTTATCAATGAAGGTAGCCATCCTCACAGCCATTACTCAGCCAAGAGAGTAGTTGAGCTTTAGGCCCTCAGGGTGGACTTGCCTTATATTGTCTTTCACAGGGACAGAGTATCCCTGAGACTGGATTGCAAATTCATCCTTGAGGTTCCATCTGACTTTCACTTGAACTGGGCACTCCACCTACCTGTTGTTGTTTTTTACCCAAGACCTCAGGAATATAGAGGCAGGAAACGGAATGCTGGAGCCCTGCGGACATCCAGTCTGGATAGGACAAAGCACTTTAGAAGATCTCCATGACTATTTGTCTCTATATCTGAGAGGATGAAGGGAGAGGCAATGTCTTCCCAGGGACTCTCAGAATGGATTTCCAGCTGTATCTTTCTCTGCTGTGAAAAGGCAGGAGTCCCTCCTTCACAATTTGTCAGGGCTCACTCTACCAGAGTGCAAGCTGCCTCAGTGGCATCCTTTCAAGGAGTCCCACTCTTGGAAATCTATAGACTGGCAGATTGGCTCTATTGGCATTTTACCGGGCACTATTCCCTGATTCAAGCCTCAGCTGAGGATGCTTCCTTCGTTTCTGTAATCCTGCTAACTGTGGTGCAAAGCATGGGCGGCGGTTGAAGGTTCTCCTTGGGGAGGTTAGCCCCCTCCCTGCCTCTTCCCTCTGAGGCCACACCCCTGCTTGTGCTCTCAGCCCCCCCCTCCCCCCATGGCCCTGGTAGGGGGGCGGGTTTGGGGCTCAGTCAGAGCTATGAGGACAGGGGTGGGGGCGGGGGCTGAGAGCTCGTCCCCAGCCGGAGTCAAACTCTCAGCCTCGGCTGGGACCGCACGCAGCTCTTGGCTCTGCCTGGGGCTCTGAGCCTGGAGCCCTTTCCCCCATTGTGCCCCTTCCACTTGCAGCCCTGCCCCCGTTCTGTCCCTACTCCACCTCTTCTCTCCCCCTGGCCCCGCCCCTGCGGCACTGAGACCAGAAAAGCTCTATGCCCCTGCCATGGCCCCAGGGCTGTGGCGGAGTGGGGTGATTTTTCTGGGGGCCCCAAATCCGCCATCTCCCCTCCTCCCCGCCCCCCAGTGGCATGAGGTTTGGGGAGGCTTAGCCTCCCCCAGCCTCCATTGCGCGCTGCCTGTGGTGCAAAGCTCTTCCTCGCACTTGCCTTCTCAATAGGCACTGCATGGGAGTCACTCATAGTGAATACTCAGAGACTAGAACTCACAGAAAGGGAAGTAAGGGTATGTCTACGCTACCCACGTTACAGCGTGGCCGCAGCAGCGTTGTGACGTGGGCAGTGTAGACATGCTTTATAGCCATGGGAGAGCTCTCCTGGTGACTTTTTAAAAAAAAAAAAAAAAAAAAAAAAAAAAACCACCCCTAACGGGCGGTGGTACCTTTATCGCTGGGAGCGCAGCTTTTAGCGCTTTTCAACGCTAAAACTTTTGTCACTCGTGGTGATTTTTCACACCCCTGAATGACAAAAGCTTTAGCGCTGAAAGTGGCAGTGTAGTCACAGCCTTACTTGCATTATAGTAACAGGAGTTCTTTGAAATGTGTTCCTATGGGTATTCACAATCCACCTTCCTTCTCTTCTGCTTCGGATTCTCACGTGATTCACAACAGAGTTGGAATTGGAGAGGCAGTTGGTTTGCCCCACCCCTCACACTGTCTGTTTGCAGCACGAGGAGAAAGAGTGCATTGGTGTGGACCAACAGACACTGTTGTTGAAGAATTTCTGGTTGCGGGAGCAGTGAATAGCCATAGGGACCATGCATCTCAAAGGACTTCCATTATCATAAAGTAATTAACCTTCCTTTATTGATCTACCAGATGTTTACGTGTGTGCAACGGACTGTTAACAATCTAAACATCAACAATGTCATCATTAGGTTTGAGTTGTCAGTTTATTATAATTTTAACAGAAACCTCAAGATTGAGTGCTTATCCCCCAGTGCTGAGCTGGATATTCCATAGGTATTGTGATGGAGGGCAGTGGGGCAGCAAGGGTGTGGAATGAGGAATTTGGAATTAAATCCTGCTTCAGATTTGAAGTTACACCCATCACT
The DNA here is from genome assembly GCF_013100865.1 of Trachemys scripta elegans. Taxonomy (NCBI): domain Eukaryota; kingdom Metazoa; phylum Chordata; order Testudines; family Emydidae; genus Trachemys; species Trachemys scripta. Next base: position 64,145,507 of record NC_048301.1, on the reverse strand, counting down.
GCCTACAAGAGAGGGAGAGGAATTCACACCCTCCCCAGTACACAAAGTTTCGGCTGCCTCCTGGTTGCCAAAACTGTCAGATGCTGCATTGTTTACGGCCCAGTCATCAAAACCTCAAGCTTGCCTCTGCCAGCTTCTGTGATGAAACTACATGGTCTGAGTTTAAAAATATACAGCATGCTGAAAAACAACAGTTTGGGGACTGCATGAAAAACATTAAAAGTAATATCTCATTAAAAGTAATGTCAGAATAGCTCCAGAGATATGTTAGTGTATTTGCTTTCTTATTTATTAAAATTCCCAATATTTGTATTTATCTGAATTTGCCACAATTTCCAGGGAGCCTTGCTGCAGGGTTTAAGTCCAGCTGGCCAGAGTTATAAGCGTCTTTATTCCTAAAGTTCTTGGGAGTAGGGCTCTTCTCCCAGTGGAGCTCAGGGTGTGCCCTGATGACTGGAGCCAGCAGGGATGGTTCAGTGGTTATGGCGCTGTTGTGGGACTCAGGATACCTGGGTTCAATTACACAGAGTTTGTGTGGGAATGGGCATGTCACTCAGCATGTGTGCCTAAGTTCTCAGTCTGTGAAGCAGGGATAATAATACTGCCCTGCTTCAGAAGGGTGTTGTGGGGATAAATACATTCAAGAAGCACTCAATTACTGCAGTGATGGGGTCATGTAAGTACCTAAAATGGATGGAGGGCAACAGACCCCGGGGAACATGGAGGGACCAAAGAGAAGCATGCGCTTGCACACCATAGAAGTTAAACATGGAAAACGAATGTGCTTATGCCAAAGGCCCAGACTTCTGACCAGTCAGTCTCCCACTCTTGCACCTCCTACAGTGCGCAAGAGTGAGGCATGCACGGACACCCAGGGCCGCTGAGAGCGGGTTCGGGTCCCGGTGAAAAAAAATTTTCAGGCCCCCCAGCAAGGGCAGACCAGCTAAACAGGCCAACAAGAGGGGGGGAAGCCGGGCCCCGGTAATTTGTAATGGCTTCTCCCCCCCTCATCAGCCCTGCTGACATGTCTGTATGCCAGACACTAAAGGTGGCAGTAGAATTGAGGGATATAGTGAATGGGGGGGAAAGGGCTTGAAGGGGGATGGGTCCCTGCCACATAATTTAGATATAATAAACTATCACCTCTATTTATCTCCAATATCTACATCCACTGGACTTGTATCTTATCACTGAGAACTGGACTGGGACAAACTCATGAACCTGGTCTATATTCCAGGCAGCGTCCTAGAGGGTATCCCATTACCAATCCCTGCAGCCGCTCTCACATAAAAACTTTTTAAAAACCAAGTCTGTAATACTGTAGTACAGGATCTTTTCTGTGTGCTCTCCCCTGCAGATCTGGTTGCTGTCCTATGTCCTAAAGGTCCTCTTCGTATGTTGGTTGAAACAGCTCAAGAGAGAAATGAAACACTCTTCCCAGCACTTATTTACTCCTGTAAGTATATTTCATTAAGGCTTTTAGATTTGTAATCTCTTGCCTGACCTTGAGGAAAGGAGATGTAATCATCCCATTGGCTTCCTTTGCTTTAATATGTTCTGTTGCATGCACAGCTGGAGATCACATTTCATTTCCTTGGGCCTCAATTTTTCATTTGCTATTTGCTCAGAAACCTGGAATATGTTCTTTATAAGATATTCCAAGATAAAAACAGCACATATTGTTCTTTTTAAATTAAAATGGAAAAAAATGGTAAAGGGTCTTGGTCCGGCCAAAACAGCATCAGTAGAATGTGAATCTAGCACGCTTAGGATAGGCTTTGTTTCTATTTAGAAATATTTGTCCATTTGCAGGGCTTAAACAATCTACTCGCCACAGAGAAGGGGGAAGCTCATGTTGGTGAGCGAGGGGATCCTATCCCATGTATTCCTGCAAGAAATAGATTTTCTTCAGACTTTTAAAAATTACGTTTCTAGCTTATGGTTGCAAGGAATAACCCATTAAATGTGAACTGCTTCTGTGTTCTCTGTGTGTGTCTGCTTCCGGTTTTGCTCGTCCTTTGTCAACCAGAAATTATTTGCAATTTTGATACACATCTGCGGACTAGTTTTAACCCCAAAACATGTTTAGGCTTTATTCACAAAGTGTGTGTGTGGGGGGGGGGGCAGGGGGCGTGCCCACCTTGTAACTTTTAGTTCAGTGCTTCAAGCACTCACCCAGTAAGGGGAAGACCTAGTTCAATCCTTCCCCCCGCTGATATGGAGCAGGGATTTGAACTTGGGTCTCTCCTCCTCCCCCATCTAACCATGGGGCTATATTTTGGTGTATTCTGGGATATAGTGTTATGATCTTTCTCAGTCTCTCCTGTTGAAACTGTTCTACCTTGTATAAATAATTACGCATTGGAGCAAAGATTTGAACTTCGGTTTCCCACGTCCGAGGTGAGTGCCCTAACCACTGAGCTATAGAGTGATTCTTACTTCCTCTCTATTCAAGTATTTTATACAAAGTGGGACAGCTTCAACAGGAGAGACACCTGTCCCAGGAGGTTCTATAGTCCGGGCACTCTCCTGAGTGTGGGGGAAGACACAAGTTCAAGTCACAGCTCCATATCGGGCAAATGGGGGAATTGATCCAATGTCTCCCCCATGTTGGGTGAATGCCCTAACCATTGAGCTAACAGTTATAAGGTAAGAACCACAACTATCTCTGGCAGTTTTGTGAATCTGGCCTTTAAAAATACCTGGAAACAAGACCTTTTTGGGTTGAAATTCACCAACATTTTTTCCAAATTTTTTGATTTTGCTCAAGTAGAACCAAAAAAATCAGTTATTTGCCCAGCTCCAGTAAGCAGCAGCAATGTAAAACTAGCTCAAATCTGATCATTTTCACTGCTGCTGTTCATAATCCTGGGAGCAGCAATGAAATTGTCAAGAATCAACTAATTTTACTTTGCTGCTGCTCAGGAAAACTCTGTGTTGAAAGAGGAGGACTGAAACTAAAATGCCAGGTGAAGATAAAGTACCAGACACACACTTTCACCTCCAGCAGCTAAGAGTCTCTGGGATAGAGGGAAGAGAGTTATTTCTCCCTTCCAGCAGCCATATTTTAGACTAATCAGGTACCCAGCAGACAGAAGCTGATTTAAAAAAAAAAAACTGAGCCCCCTAGTGAGGTCCACTATGGTAATGCCAACTTCCTCTCCGTTACTAGCAGCTGGGGCTGGACTTCTCACCAGGGCATCACCCATGGAGCTCACTACTGGGGATTCCTGCTCATCTTGCATCTTGATTTCTGGCTAGTGGGAGTGTAAAGAGCTTTTTAAACATTGTTTATTCAGATTGGATAAGTTCAGAACATCTGGTTAAACTGCTTACCCAGTCGGCTCTCTTGTAGCGTTGAAATACATAAGACCCTTTACAATTGGGGGAGGGACTCTGGTCTTGTGGGTGACAGGGAGTCAGGAGTTGTCTTTTTCCTAGCTCTGACATTAACTCGCTATCTGATCTTCCCCACCTCAGTTGTCTTGTATAAAATGGGGCCAATACCTGTCGGGGGGGGGTGTTGGGGGTTGTTTGGGGGGGGGGGGGGGAACTGTTTGAGACCATCTGAAAGGCTCTACAGAAGGCAAGTTATAAAGAATCCAAAATACTTTGACAATTGAATGGAAGACTCTAGTTGTTTAAGGGGAACTGCAGTGTTTTCATCCAAAATAAAAAAATTTAACATTAAAGATCAGTGTTTTAAAAGCTGGCCAGAAGTTCATGATAAATGCAGTTTATTATCTGGATATTGCCATCTCAGATATAGAAGGGTGGGGCATATGTGATGAAGTCCAACTCATGAGACAGATTGTTACCTGGAGATCTGACTTGTTAGGGTATCCACCGCTGACATTTTCCATACATACTAGCTTTGGGATACTATTATGTCCTGAAAACCTAGCAAATATCATGTTAATTCAGAAATCATTGTACAGACGCTCCCCGACTTACGCAAGCATTCTGTTCCGGAATGCCTTGCGTAACTCGAATTTTGCGCAAGTCAGAAACATATACCCGACAATTACACCAAAAAAAAACCCCTTCTATTTCTAGCTTATGGAACTTTTTCTGTAAGTGCGGATTTGCGTAAGTCGGGTTTCCGTAACCCAGGTGGCATCTGTATTAAAATGTCAAGCACAGTAGAAATGTCTTATGTTGTAGACTCCAGCTGGCTGCTTAGGAGAGAAGGGTGTGGTGATGGGGGGGGGGGGGGAGGGGGGGGGGGGGGTGGGGAGGTAAGAGTAGGATGGAGTGAGGGTTGACTTACCTGTCACAACCTTAGTTCTATTGTACTGGTAACATCTGCCCATAGCTGTCTTAGCCCTTCTGTATGCCCAAGAAGTGGAAGTTAGGGCTGGGAAACAGCAAACTTGAACTAAAAATAAACAACTTAAATTGAATAAAATTGAATTGGAGAAATAGGAGAAGTGACCAGCCTTTTAAAAAAGAAAAATAGCTTCTATAGATAGTTACCAGCGCTGTCTGTGTAAACTGATGCTACTTCAATACCAGTCATTATACTTCCAAATGAAAATCTGGTTGCTTCTGCACAGGAGAGTAGGAGGAGAATCATCAGTTCAGTGTTTCAATGTGTACTCTTAATGGGAAACTGTATCTCTAAGGCAGCTGCAACTTGACTGTTTTCATTTTTATAACATTTATTATGACCAGTCTGTATCCAGTCAGATCTGGAAGATGTGTTGTAGCTGAAACTGACTTCATCCCAACTATTAGTATGCCTTTAAGTATTTTAAAAGGAAGTAAAACTGCCTGTGACAGAAGATAGTTGCAGCAGAAAAAATAGTAGAGAAACGATAGCCCAATGCTGACACCACAGTTTGTCCTCTGACACATGTTGACCAACGTCTTTTCTTCAACAGCAACGATGATATGGCTAGTGAACATGGCTGAGGAAGACCCGGAAGCCCAACGGAAAGCTTCGAAAAGCTCCACTTATGATAAACAAGGTAAGGATTTCTTTTGCATGTTATCTTATTATAGAACATCTTCATAGAGAAAAGCGGCAAAGAGTCCTGTGGCACCGTATAGACTAACAGATGTATTGGCGCTTAAGCTTTTGTGGGTGAATACCCACTTCGTTGGATGCATGCAAAGGACTCTTTGCCGCTTTTTACAGATCCAGACTAACACGGCTACCCCTCTGATACTTCATAGAGAACTGTCCCTGCTTTCAGATGGAGCTTTTTAAACACACTTTTTTGCACAGACAGGGCAACAAATGGTTCTCCACTCCCTCAGAGTGAAAGCCCTGCTAGAAATAATCTGTCTTGACTGCAAATGATATTCAGTTAATATGCAGTTAATATTCTTGCAGCTTTTCATTATTATGGAACTCATGGTTTCTATTTAAGAGACTTGTCTCAACAACAAGTACTGACTGAGCTCAGCTCAATGCAGAGGATAGTTGTGGTAAGTCAACATCCATGTGCAGGGAAAGACAAAGTTTATAAAATGATATTTTAAAGAATAAGGCCACATTGAAAGGGCAGGATTTGATCAGGTTTCCTGATAGTCCATTCATAGATTTCTCTATGATACTGAGTGATTCTGCTTTCTTCCCTTTTCTAAGGGCACCCATCCAGAGAGCATGTGGTATAGAGCTGGAGTTTCACTGGAGAGATTCAAAGACATTCTGCTGACAAAATGTCCTCCTGTTGTCATGCCAGATCATGATATAATGTGATGACATTTTGCTGTAACATCATATTGCATCAACACATCTCACTGTAACTGGTTAAAAGATAGGAAACAAAGGGTAGGAATACATGATCAGTGTTCACAGTAAATAGTGGACTCCCCCCACTCCCCACCCCCAAAGATCTGAACTGCGACCAGTACTTTTCAACATATTCATAAATGATCTGGAAAAGGGGGTAAACAGTGAGGTGGCAAAATTTGCAGGTGATACAAACTTACTCAGAAAGGTTAAGTCCAAAGCTGACTGAGAAGAGTTACAAAGGGATTGCACAAAACTGGGTGACTGGGCAATAAAAATGGCAGATGAAATTCACTATTGATAAGTGCAGAGTAATGCACTTTGGAAAACACAATACCAACTGGTAGCGGGGTGGTTACCCTGCTCCTGCCCTAAAGGGCTTAAAACAGTCCTGGGAGAGGGCTGTGGCAGGGGAAAAGCTGGGCCAATTGGGGAAGCGGCTGCAGCTGGGTCACACCCCAGTCAGGCCACAGCTGGCCTGTATAAAAAAGGCTGTGAGCCAGAGGCCCAAGGGGAGTCTCTCTTCAGGCTGGGAGAGAGCAGGGTCTGGCTGCCTGCACAAAGGGTACTGGAAGTGAAGCAAGGCTGGGGAGAGCCAGGGGAGCTCCAGGCTGGCAACTCCCCAGGCTGCAAGGCCTGGTCCAAGGCCCATAGAGGTACTGGGAGGCAGAGGAAGGCAGCAGGTGTTTTTTAAAAACAGGTTAGAAAACCTCCAATGATAAGGATTACAAAACCTCCCTTGTAAGCCTATTCCAGAGCTTAATTATCCTAATACACCACTACCTCAATATAACGCTACCCAATATAACACTTATTCGGATATAACGCGGTAAAGCATTGCTCCGGGGGGGCGGGGCTGCGCACTCCGGTGGATCAAAGCAAGTTCAATATAACGCGGTTTCACCTATAATGCGGTAAGATTTTTTGGCTCCCGAGGACAGCGTTATATTGAGGTAGAGGTGTATTAGGATAATTAAGCTCTGGAATAGGCTTACAAGGGAGGTTTTTTCCTAATATCTAACCTAAAATTTCCCTTGTGGCAGATTACATCCATTACTTCTTGTTTTGCCTTCAGTGGACATGGAGAACAATTGATCACAGTCCTCTTTATAACCGTTTTTAACATATTTGAAGGTCCCTCCTTTCAGTCGTCTTTTCTCCAGACTAAACGTACCCAGTCTTTTTAACCTTTCCTCATAGGTCGGGTTTTCTAAACCTTTCATCATTTTTGTTGCTTTCCTCTGGACTCTCTCCAATTTGTCCACATCTTTCCTAAAGACTTCAGCTGAGGTCTCACCAGTGCCGACTAGAGGAGGACAGTTACCTGATGTCACTTACTGTATTAACAGGAGTGTCTATGTATGAGAAACACTTTTGAAATAGGTTTTATATTATTTTCTTCCCTTGAGCCGCAGCGAACCAGATTCAGAATGAAGATGCTGACATGGATGACGGAGGTTTCAATCCGGAATGGGAGCAACAAAGGAATAGCAGAATAGGGCCCCTTGAATCCACTCCTGAATCCCGGGCTGCTGTTCAGGCTCTCCCTAGTAACTCCCAAACCAGCGAGGACCCAGAAGAGAGTAAGTATCGTTCCAAGACTGAATAAATGTACATTTGATTTTCAGTCAGCTAAAGATAATGTACCTATTCATTCATATTTCATAGTACGCTGTATTTCAAGGACAGGCTGAAAAGTCCCCAGTGATTAGGACATGTTGACCCACCTGATGTCCTTCACAGGACTGGATGGACTTAAACCATCATATAACAGCAAAGATCTGAATGGCTTTTTTCAATCCGCTGGTGGTCAGAGATTGTCATCCATTTGGATACAGACCTTTCAACTGCGATCCATGCCTTTGTCACCTCAAGATTAGAATACCACAGTACACTCTGCACAAAACTACATGTTAAGTCTCATTAGAAACCAAAGTTCAATGTGGGATGTTGCAGCTTGCTTGCTTGTTCTCTCCCCCTCTTCCCCCCCCCCCCCCCCCCCCCCCGTAGCAGCCTCCTTGTTAAATGCAGTGTCTCGCATTGAGCACATAACATCAGTAGTCAGGGATCTGCACAGGCAGGCTTTTCGTTTCCAGTGGAATTTAAGGTGTTGTTGGACCAGTAGAGCACTAAGCATTTTCAGACCTGCCTGTCTGGCAGACTCTCTCTCTCTCTCTCTCCCCCCCCATATGTTACTGCCATAGTTGTGATCAGTGAAGGTACTTGTTTATAGTGGTAGGATGTTAGTAGGGTGTATTTCATAACAGCATCTTTGGCGTTTACTGCCTACCTTTCTCCAAAATAACCCAAATCTCTGTTGACCTTCGGAGTAAACTGCAAAGCCTCTTTCTTTGCTAGAGCTTTTGGGGAGGACACGTAAGGGCACAGAGGGTCTTGGGAGTGGGGTGAAGTGTATTTTAGTCTTTTAATAACTGACCTAATGCTTTTATGTGTAGACTGGCTGTGTTGGTAGACAGTTATAGTTTTCTGAATGGATTGTTATTTAAAGTAACTGTTAGACTCCTATCCCAGGCTGTAGGCACTTTTTCTCCCTGCCCCGTGGGTATTTTAAATGAAGAAAATAATAAATTGTTCCAAGATGTGTGTCTTTCTCCCTCTATTTCTACAATCAGTAGTTCTAGTAGTATATTTACAGTGCTGCTGGTCATATTTGTCTGCCAGCAGTAACTTGTTAGAAGTATGTTGGGAAATTCACGTTGTGTGGCAGTAGCTTTGTAGCCATTGCACTGATCACTGAGCGTTTAATACGCTGCAACAGTATTTAAATGTTTAATATCATCAGCATGGTAAGACAGCATTCTGAATACTGCCTTTTTTGTCAAGTTACTGTTCAACACAACTTGACTTGAGAGAGAATTGTTTTAGCATGCAGTGATCACTGTGCAGAGCAAACAGTGATACAGTCTGTTACTGCAAGCACTAGTTTTGTGTTTTTAAGAGCGAGTTGGGATGTTGTAAGTAATTTTTTTTTAATGTCACTTTGCTAATAAAGGTAAGTGAACAAATTCTGTACTGGATGCATCCAGTAAGGACCCCACTGAATTTTTCCCTTAAAGTTTAGCATCTGTCTCTGGAGCTTGGGTTATTAATCACTGTAGTCACTGATAAGTAACTGTAAGGCATCAATTTCCTTCTACAGCTGTCTCTTGAAAGCCCTTTAGAACTGAGATCAGGACAACTGCTAGTCCTAACTCTGCATAATTCTTTCCATTTTCAAATACTTCATTTTTCATTAAATTAGCGCTTCCCAATATGATGAGAAATTAAATTTTGAATAGTAGCTGCAATTCCGGATCTTTTAGATATTCAGAAGTTGTTTCCAAAATGACTTTTTAGTTTTAACAAGGAACCTTTCCACCAGGAATTAAAATAAATGTTAATACTCGTGGAGCCTGGTAATCTAGTAGGATTGGAATGTGCTGCCATGCAGTGTTTCACTTGGCGTCTAGCTTGGTATCGTCTGTGACAGATCAGTGTTAATTTGACAGTGCTTCATAGCTGATAGAGTACAATAAAGTGAAAGGTGACTTATAAGAAAAATAAAACTGGTCTCTTTAAAGACAGACTGAGTTATGTTTGGATTGGCACCTCCAGTCAAGACAATTAAGATGCGAAAGCATGGCCTTTAGGGGTATGGGAAACTATCCTTGTAAATGAGATGTTGAAGTGGGGCTGGGAGACCCTATTGTGTGTGTACATATTCTAAAGGCTCCAAACTGTAATAGTTCTTACAGGATAAACAGGAACCAAAAGAGTTGGTCCAAAGCAGTGAACATGATCCTGAATGAATTTAGGAAACACATAATGGTTAAATCTTAGGGGAGATCACAGTAAACAGATCAGAGTAACCTGAGCGGTGGTACTGAGGGACTCCAGGGAGATGAGACGTATAAGGTGCTGCTGATTTTCCAGTAGTGACCTAAGTTAGCTTTTGCTGGGTTTAAGACTAGCTGTTTTATGCAGTCTGTTTCTTTTGTTTTAATCTCTTCTCCCCTCCCCTCCCCTCACCAGTAATCTTGATTTACTACAAACTCTGTGGTTTTGGGACTGTCTGTCTCACAGTTTGAAAGAGCTGAAACCACCATAGAGGTTTAAGAGGTAGTAAAGAAAAGGGTTTCTGGAGTCTGTCCCTCATGGGACTGCCTGTCTAATGACAGTCTAGGAGTTGTTTTCCCCACACTGTTGCAGCCTGAGCTGCAGTCCTCCCAGATTCGCAAGAAATTTCTAGTGAACATGGACAAGAACTGAGTGGAAGGGGTGTACGGTAACACCCTGCTCCTGTGCTAGCAGAGGCTCAGGGGCAGCCATGCTGAGTCCCTGCAAAACAGAGGACCACTTTGCAAATGAAAGATCAGTGCTGATGGGATGCAGAGAGTTTCATCCAGCTAATGGCCATAGGAATGAAGTATGTCTACACTACAGCAGCACAGCTATGGCACTGCAGCTATGCCGATCTAGCATAGACCCTTCGTACCTTTATGGAAGGGGTTTTTCCATCGATGTAGATAATCCATCAGTCAATCCATCCAGGCAGCAGATAGGTTGATAATCTTTCACAGCCCTGAGCAACATAGCTAGATTGATCTAATTTTTAAGTGTAGACCTAGGCTGAAAAATAAATGTGGGGAATGGTTAAAATACGGGAACTCGTTTGAGTTCAGAAGGGAACTGTTGAGGATCTCTCTAGAAAAATCCAATAATTATAGCTTAGAGTGGGAGTGTCAAACTAATTCTGAGGTGAGGGCCAAAGTGTACTTTGACTTGGGGTTTGTGGGCCAGAGAAACAAAACTCACCGGTAAGGAGCATGTTTTCCAGTCTCCTCTGACTGTAGATTGCACCTGTTTAAGTTAATTCTTCCTTTCCCCTTGTCTGAAAAGTAACAGAAGGCTGGATTGGTTGGTGGAGGCAGCAGTGACAAGAAAAACATGGTGGGAAGAGGAGGACCCACTCCCATAAACCTCGTGCTGCAGGGCTTGATGGGGTTATCAGGAACCCTGAGGGAAAGATGAGGAGAGGGAGAGGGAAGAAGGGGACAAAGGGGGAGAAGAGAGAAGGAGAGAGGAGCTGCTGGGAGAAGAGGAGCCTTAGATTTTCCTCCCCAGGGCAGAAGACCACCTGTGCCTCATCTAGGGTAGCAGAGCTCTGGGGCCCTTCCCGCTAGGCCAGGATGAGCAGAAACAATTTGAGGGGCAAGGGAAGCTCCGAAGCAATGGGGCTCAGTCCCAGTGGCAGAAGATGCAAAGGCAGCTGCCATAGCAGGAGGAGGCATGCTGGGGCTTCCTTGCATATGGCCAATCAGGCATAAGCTCACTCCTGAGCTCTTCCTCTTCAGCAGGTGCCCACTCAATCTCCAGCTCTCCCTTGGTTCCTGCAGAGCGAGTCCAGAGCTGGATTGCACTGATGTGACGAAGGGAGCTGTGGGCTAGATGAGAGTATCCAAGGGGCTGGATCTTCCCACCATCTGGGTGTTTGACAGTGTTGACATAGAGGCTTTGAAAAAGCTATGGCACTGTCTGAGCCTTATTTAGTAGAACAAATATACAGGAAATCTTCTTTACTTCTGTTTTACAGAAATGCTGTTAGTTGGAAATTATGCTACTAAAGTCCCTGCCAAGGTGGTAATTACCACAAAAACGAGCATATTGGCTCATGCACTTTTGAAGGGTCCATGTACTGCAGAACCACAAACACCCATTTAATCTGAAAGATGCATCATAATTACACAAAGAGCCTTTCAGAGCTATCATAAGAAGGACTCTGTAGGAGACACAAGAGGTCACTGGAATGTTTTGCTGGATGTTGGTTTGTGCACTGGAAGATATGTAAGTGGAAACTGCAAAATAACAAGTGACTCATCTGCCCACTAGGCAGGGTAGTAGGAATAGTCTTTGGCAAATGTTGCTGTAAAATGAAACAATTGAAAGTGACTTAGATCTATAACAAATATAACAGGAACATCCAAACTTGCTCAATTCAGAGTCACACTTGCAATTATTAGGAGTCTGAAGACCTTATCTAATTTGCATAAAGTGGAGCAAATGGGCAGAGGTCCTTCTTTTTACTCTAGAGATGTTAGAAATGACCTCTGTTTGTGTCAAAATGGAGTACTCTGTTGGGACCTGCAGTTTTTGCTAGTCACACCTCTGTACGAAAGATGAAGTCAGCTACATAGTAGAACTCTATGAACTGCGTTTTGGCTATCCTTTTCTTCCAGAACATTTTATTTTTGAGTATTCTATTCATTTTTCCCTTTTAAATTCCTTTTCCTGATGTCAGTGTTTATCTGGTAGAGATAGTCATGCTGATAAGTGCTTCTTCCCTTGTTGCTTTAAAATGGCTTCTGAAAAAATTCTACTTCTCATTAATTCCCAGCCTCCCATTTTAACTCCTTGCTAACTTAATTTAAAATGGGGGTGTGCATAAAAAAAATTTTCTTATGTTTGATCTGTGACATTTTATAACTCGATACCATGAAGTGTACTGGCAAGCTGCGACATATCATTCATGTGTATTGGAGACTGGAACAGCTCTGCAGCAGGACGGTCAAGAAGAATCTGCTAGTTGCTTTTGGGTGTTCTATTGGTTCCTTGGATTATTCTGTCAGATACGTGCAACGGAAGTCATTTGCTGTGGCTATTGGTGCGAGTTGTTTTGGGTCTTTATGTAATGCTCCCATATTTTTACCATTGCAGGGGGAGTAAAGCTCGGTTTAGGAGATTTCATTTTCTACAGTGTTCTGGTTGGCAAGGCCTCAGCAACAGCAAGTGGAGACTGGAACACAACTTTAGCCTGTTTTGTAGCTATACTAATTGTGAGTATAATGTAATGTGGTGGTGGTGATATTTCAGTGCATTCTTCAGTGACCAAGCGGGCTGCTGTTGTATATTTTCCTTTGGGATTTTGCATATTGGTTATTCAGTGCCTGATCTTGCTGTCATGGTGTTAAACTGCAAGTTTTGCTGTGGATTTCAGTTGGAGCAGGATCAGTCACTTAAGTTTCAGTTCAGCACAGCACCTAAGTTCATGTTTGTCCCATTGATTTCAGTGGGCTTTTAAATATATACTTCAGTGCTTTACTCAGTGGGCTCATTAGTGAGTTACTTTGAATGCTATTAATGTCAGGATTAATACTTACTACACAATGTGGAAAAGCAAAAGAATGTAATTGACCAACCCTTTTGTCAGCCCTTCAGCTTGATGTGTTCTGTAATACACTTCTACCCCGATATAATACTGTCCTCGGGAGCCAAAAAATCTTACCACGTTATAGGTGAAACTGTGTTGTATCGAACTTGCTTTGATCCGCTGGAGCGTGCAGCCCCGCCTCCCCCACTCCACCCCGAGCACTCCTTTACCGCGTTATATCCGAATGTGTGTTATATTGGGTCGCGTTATATCGGGGTAGAGTGTAAATATTTTTGCTGGCTTGAGTTTTACCATGTAACGTCTCCTTGTTCTTCTTTCCAGGGTCTGTGCCTTACTCTACTGCTTCTTGCCATCTTTAAGAAGGCTTTACCAGCTCTTCCAATCTCCATAACCTTTGGGCTCGTTTTCTACTTTGCCACAGATAACTTGGTGCAGCCCTTTATGGACCAGCTAGCATTCCATCAGTTTTATATCTAGCACAGTTGAAGTTGATATTCTATGGACATTTATATTGACTCTAGAAAATCTGGGAGGAAAAAGGGATTTTTACTTGGTCCTCACATGACAGTGAAGTTCAATGCTCAAGATTTCTGGCCTGAATCATTGCAACTTCCTCCCATGTTTTCCTGAGCTACTGCACTGGGTACCATATGATTCTTCTGTGTAAAAAGGGTTTTTTCTCAATGGATGGACTAACTTGGATGCCATTATGTCATAAGCAATCTCTAAATGATAACATGTAATAAGGACCACCTGTGTAAAAGCTGCTAATGCTTCTACCAGCAACGTGAGCCCTGGGTATAGGTTGATATTTTCCCAACGCTGAAGGCACTCAGACTGCCATGAGGTTAAACAAAGGAAGTTAGCAAAGTTCTGTTTGATTTGACAGGTAAACCATTTGAAGAGAGTCAATCCAATATAAACCTTTAAAGCAATGTTTTTCACCAGTTGAGTCCTGACCCCACTTTGGGTCATTAGGAAAAGGCCAGGTATTGCAACAATGGGACCGAAGGAGAAAGAATAGTCTCTCCTAAAGAGAGTTCCACCCCTTAATAGCCTCTGTGCCTAAGTGTGCTTGGTTTTGATAAGTCTAAAAGCTTATTTTCACACTGGAACAAGAGCCTGTACTCAAATTTACTAACACTTTGCATTCTCAAGCACAGAGCGTGCATCCTGTACTACCGCTGCCAATTTCTAATGTAGCTACCAAGGCTTGGACTGAATAGTTTGGAACAAGTCAATCGTGAGGTCCTAACATGGATCCTTGTAGAAGGTTGGAGGACTAATACTCTAAAATTTTCTTTACTAAAATTACATGACAATTTCTGGATTTATTTTTGTCGTCTTGCTAATCTTTGCTAGAATAACATCAGTTCAAACCCTGCCTTTAGATGGCAATTTGCCACACAGGACTGCATTGCTCTGAGTTCCCGTTCTCCCCCACTGGATCTTTGGGCATATGAAATAGGCAGACATTTGCAGCAGCATCTCCATCCAAAGCATTCCAGGATTTTAACCTTCTATTGTCAGGTGTAGAGAAATGGAGAGTTATTTTTAGTAACATTCTGCAGTTTCCTTCAAACCTTTCTCTCCAAAAACATATAGTTGAAAGGATCTGGATTACAGCAAATTAAAATGAAGGGCAATGTTTTTCCTAAGTAACAGTCAGTTGACTTCTCTGTTACATGTTAATCTTTAGTATCAGCCGTTCAAGTTTATTTCAGGCTAACACCTAACGCTGAGTGATTTTATTTTATGTAGTGTATTGATAAATGAATATTCATTAGTCAAGTGAGACATCACTTAGTGTTGCTTGGGAATAAAAAGTATGGCCTTTTTTCCCAGTTATAGTGAGGCGTGATGTAATACGAGATTGGAGAAACCTGGAGAAGCTTAAGAAGGGAGAAGAGAGTCCCAGAACAGCTGAAAGGAGGCCTATGGGTTGTTAGCCTTTATACAAAGTGAAAAATTGAAACTAAACTTAATTAACCCCACCTTAATTTGTTTTGTTGTCATTCTTTATTTAAAACTACAATGATTTGGTGTTTGGTGAACATTTTTTAGAATGGGACATTTTTGGGAGGATGAGATTGGAGAAAAACATTTTGTGTAAGTGAAGAGCCTGGTTTTGGTGCAGCTGAGCTCAATGAAGCATAGAGTGGATGGAAAGGTTTGACTGTTGATGGCATTGCAGTTCATGTAAGTTTAATATTGGACACCTAATGGACAAAACCAGTATAAACAGAGCCTCTGAAGTAAACTTTTTCCCCTCCAGAAGGAGCTCAACTTCAGAAAACTTGGAGTAGTAATAGGACTGAGACGTCATGCACGTTTTCAAGTTGTTGTTTGAGTACTGGGTAATATGTTGAGGTGTTTGCATTTGTGTTGCATACCAAGAAGGCTTTGCTTTCTTTAACTGCCTCATCTTTAATGTCCTTGGGAACTTCTATGTATTGCCCAGTGAAATCTCTACTAGCCACAGAATGTTGCACCTGGAAATCAGGGCAGTTACATCAAATAAGGTGCGCACACACTTCTAATCTGAAAGTATTTGCATTCTAGGTAGTGGCTGCATTTGCCTGTTGAATTCATTATGGATAGCATTAATAAAGTAACCACATCTTGGTACTCATTCTGGCTGTCTAGGTCAGAACTGCCTGTGTAATTGTAAGGACTAGTTCATTGTCCCAGATATTACTTGAGTGGAACTTCATTTAAAATTGGATTTTTAATACAAAGTTTTCTACAGTTTGAGTTTTCTTTACTGTTGTTACTTGATCCTCTCATCAGCATTAATCTCTGAGAAATTCAGCTGTTTTTTTTTTTTTTGTTGGGCATTCTAACTATTGCTTGTTCTTTATATAGAAAAGGATTGCCAAAAGTTGGTACCACTATCATCTGTTTGTACATTTGAGCCAAGTCTCAGTTAACAGAGTTATTAGTAAAATGCAGAGGTTATCTTTTGTTAGAAATAGTCACTGCTGGAACTCTGACTCCCTTAGCGCCCAATCTAATGCCTGTTGAAGTAAACAGGAAACTTTGTATTTACTTCACTGAGTGTTGAATTTGGCCCTTGAAGAACAACTCAGAATCCTCAAAACATTTAAATTGCCAGTCTTCCACTGCCTAAAATTCTGCCATCCTGGAGTTTTAATTTCTAGCTATGTTACAGAAGGTTGTGGTGGAGATTATACACCAATATAATAACATCAAGCCTTGAGTACACTTGCTAAAGCCAGGAAATGCAAAAGTAAGATTGAAACTCTTTCCTGAATTTGCCCTTTTACACCGAAGTACAGTAGCACATGTGCTGAATGCGATACTGTGATGCTAAACCACTTCTTAATTAACCCTTCTGGACCAAGTACTGAATAGTGTTCATTGTGCATTTCCTGAATTTGGAGTTTAATGCACAAGTATGAAGTTAAGTCCTATCATAATTTCTCTTCTACCCTTCCATAAAAATACAAATCTAATTTGTTGTTGGATTATTTCAATCTGGTCTACTTTGTATAATCCAGAGATTTCTGGTATCTTTTATAGCTCTTTGAGGGGGTTATTGATTCCTAAATTAGAACACTATTGACAACACCTCAATCTGCAGAAGCTCTTAGCTTTTATTGTGTTATCCCAGGAGCTGTGGCTCTTTCTCCTCTGTGTTCCAAACATGTCTGTCACATTTGATTCACCAGTAATTGTTGTGGCTTCAAGACTAAATTCTGTCATCTTTGATCGCTTCCCTACTTCTCAAACTTTCCTAAGCGATTAGTCCCTTTTCGTGGCTACTCATCTGCAAAATGTCATAAACCAAAACCTCAAGTTGTAAGAGTGCTTAAAAATGTCCGCTTGGATTTATACCATGTGTTTTCTTCCTCATTGCTTTTATTTTCAGATTTAGTCCAGAGCAGATAGGTATAACAGATAGTTGTAAATAGGGAATTATTTTCATGGCTATACTGAATGCTGCTACTATAAATAACTGGAAGCTCCTGACTGTGGTGCATCTGCGTTCAGATGTAGTCAGTGTAGGGCGAGTCTGGAGGTCGAGGTGCTTGTGTAGAGAGCGCCATGTTCAAACTGTCCTGGGAGCAAATCCTGATTTGAAGCCAAATACTCAAGGGCTGAACTCTGCTGAAAGTGGCTAACCTCCTTGGAGTAAAAAGCAGACCATGCATTTGTTGTTTGGACTCTGGTACTGTACATGGCAACTGTTCTGCCATTACCACAGTGAGAGAGAATTATCCTGGACTACATTTGAGTGGAATTTCCGGACGGATGAAGAAGTGTTAGGAAACTTCTCAAAACACTTAAATAAAAAGGGGCAGGGGGGAACTGTTTTGACAGCTATGCTGTTGAGACCAGTATAATGAAGACTGTGGAACACGTCTGCACTATGGTAGTATCTTGTTTTACAGCATAAATTTGGTCATTGGGAATGCTGGAATATGAATTGGAATTGGATTATTTTACACTCAAGCATTTGCTGTTTTCTTTTTTACAGACACTGGTTTGTACATAATCTGAATTGAATGTGAATAAGTTTTTTTAAACACCTTTCCAATCCTTGATAAAACACAGTTTTGATAGATTATTGCAAATTTTCCTTTGTCTAATCATTTAAAATAAAGAATGCATGGATCTTAACTTTGCTGATTGTCGTGGTTTCAATATGATTATATTAAACATTAAACTTCTATTGGAGGCCTAAACACTGCAGATTTTAGCTTCAGTGTTTAAAGAACAAGAATCTTGTCTTAAAGAGATGTTTAAAAGCCTCTTATTTCCCAAAGGAATAATTTCTTCAAACTAGATTCCCATAAAAACACATTTTTAAAGCTTCCTTTCATATTAATTTGGAGAATCTGTCAAAACCAATTATAGGAACCCACATGAGACATAATTAAGGCGTGAAATAAGCGATATAAAATTGTTGAAATTCAGGATGTTTTATGCAGCAAAAATAATCGTAGTCAGGCAACGTTTATGTAGGTCATTCGGGAAGAAATCCCCTCACAAACAGCATCTAAATGTACAACACTGAATACTGATTTCACAGCTGTAAGAGTAGGGGGAAAGACTTACACCCCTCAAACTGTAACATAGCCATTTTATTCCTATTGAGTGATGCAAATTTAAGTCAATTTTACCACTGTTGTGTGGAAACTTAAGTTTCCTTTACTGGGATTTGTCCTGTCTCTGTTAAAAAGGAAAATGGAACTCAAATTATGAACAGAACTCAGCAAATAATTTGTGATGAAATTAGCTGTGGTGGTATTGTTGAATTATCCACAAGCAATTTAAGACTTTCTCAAATGTAGCTGCTCAAGAATGGTTCAGTACATAATTTTGGTCTGTAGCTTGTTTGCATGGGTTTCTTTGGAGTTCTCACAGCAGCCACTTGGTCTACAGCTAACACCTTCATTAACCAAGCACTATGAGGTGGATCTTCTGTCTTCTGCTGAGGCCTCCTTTGGCCTGAAGGTGCTGCAGGGGGTGGCCCAGAAATAAATACCAACTTTTGAGCAAGCTCACCAACAGGAGTACTTCTTTCCTTCAGAACTTTGGTTTTTTATAACCCTCCCCACATCTGTTCACGGCTTGCTATTTCTCAGACATCCAGAATTGTAGGAGGAAAGTATTGGTAAGAAATTTTCTGTTCTGTTTAACATACAAGAAATGTTCCGTTTTAAAAAACAAACTATTGGTACTATTTTTGTATGCTTCTGCCTATAAAGCCTGGTATCATAGTCACCATGAATCCAACCATATAAGACCTGAGAGGGAGAAATTCTAGCTAACAACATTTCAGGGATGTTTTAAATAATGTCCCAGTTTTAAGGTCTGATATCTTGGGGATCGTTCAAGGTTACATATAAATGCTCAGAGAAGCAGCACCTTCTCTAGAATGAAGACTTTGGACTTAATTCAGGCTGTTGGGTCTTTCTAAGAAGTATTGTCTTGCTGAAATGTGTATCTTTTTAAATACAGAACTGAGCATACTTGCTTTACCATTCTAAAATCTCAGGATTTGCAAAGTAAAATGCTAACAATTTATTCACCGCTTCACTTTGAGTCTCTTTTCTTACTCCCTTCCTCTTTAATATAATCACCTGGTCTGTGTAACATGAGATTACTCTGAATTGATGTTTGAGATTTTGCCATCCCTCCATTACCATGGAAAGGGCTGCTCTGCCTGCAATGGAGACATTGTTAGATTCGGAATTGCTGGGAAATTGCAACTGAGGCATGAGAGGTGACTGAATTAATTAGCAAAAGTTTAGGATCAAATTTGGTCTGCTGTAAGTGGCAGTAACTCCTCAGCTTAGAGCAGGGGACCATTCATCTTCATTGTTTGTAAAGTACTTGGTATATTGTGGGTGCTATAATAAATAAATACTAGCCTTCAGTAAGGCTACGCCAAGTCTGAACTGGGGCCTTTACAATTTTTAAAACTGCATTCACATTTGGGTGATGCTTTTAATTTGTCTTCAGGTGGCATTAATAGATAATTCCTGTGTACTCTTGGTTTTTTAAGTGCAATTTTAGTCTGTAAACAATGTGAAAAGGGCAACATCTTACTCGACAGAACTTCCCCTTGTCAGAAGAGGAGATTCTGAATGCAAACTTCAGTGACTAAGCTGTTTACCCCTTTGATCGGGTTAGCACTAGCCACAACTAAGCACGGTTCCATGCTCATTGATGTGATGGCTGAAAACCAAGGAGAACACTCCTCAGAAGACAGCACAAGCTGAATTCTGTTGCTTCTCCAGTGTAATTGTTGCATACAAATTGTCATACCATATAGGCCCGATGGTCCTTCTAGTCAGTGCCAGATGCTGCAGAGGACATTGCAAACAACTCCATCATGGAATAATCTGCCCCAAAGAGAAGTGTCCTAACTCCCTCAGTTAGTGTCTGTGTTATCCCCTGAAGTACCAGGGCCCACTGCACTGGTATCAAATGTATTTGGCACACAGAGCCTAATCCCATTTTTTAATTATGGTCAGTGCACCAGGATATAAATGTAAGATTACACCCTACCTTCAGTCCACAGCAAAACACCCACATATGCCAATGGGAGGTTTGACAAAGATGGTGGTGTCTGGCCTTTATGTTGTAACTACATGTTTGGTTATTTATTGACTACCTTATTGTCACATTCAGTTTCAGCAAAGGGGACATGTTCCCAACTCAGGACATGAAACAGGCACCACATGGAGGACAGAACTGAAACAGGAGCTGGTCTCTCAATGTAAAATATCTGGGGCAACTCCCACCAAATATTATTTACAGAGCTGTGATCAGAGCGCTATAATTAAGGATCCAACCACTGTTTCTATTCTCAGCATCAATTAACAGGGAGTTCCAAGTACAGGATAAAAATACATGTTAAAAAGAAAAAGTGTTACATTTTATAATAGGGTTTCTTTTTATAAAGTGAGTGTCAAGGCTTCGGGTAACTAGTACTGAATCCCTGTAGGTGAGTCATAGATAAACTCCCAGTTATCTGCTAAGGTTTCAAAACTATTTTAAGGACTGTAGAACTTGGCCGTTGCCATAGCAGCAATAAATCCTTTAATCTCACTTCCTGTGGAGCTGAAGCTGTCATTTGATTATCTTCTTTGGGATCTTCAAGGCAGGTTATGTGAGAGAGGAGTAGAGCGACAACGGCATGAAGAAATATTACTGTCTTAAAGCTGCTGTCCAGTCTGATACCATTTGATGAGGATTTTCTGAAGCGAGCAGTCTACAAAGGGTTAATAGGAACACTGCCACTAGGAAAACAATGCAAAATGAACGTGATAGGACAGACCTCTCACTTGACTATGTGAATCTACTAGACCCTTTTTGGAGGCAATATGGACTAGGGATTGGAGAACTAGACAGAGGAAAGAAACCAAAGTTTGCCAATAGCAGAGGTAGAAATAGAATCATCTTTGAGCAAATTGCTTCATCCTCTGTTTTGTTTTTTCCCTGTTTTATTTATATGTAGTAGTGTCTGTAGACCCCAATCAGGGATTTAGGACCCATAAAAGCTTGGTAGACATACAGAAAGATAGTCTCTCCCCTCAAGAGTTTACACTCAGTCTGTAAAGTGAATTTGAAATACCTCTTTGTGCAGTGCCTTGATATATTTGGATAAATGTACTCTCTAGCTGCAAAGTAGGGCATGCTTGTTTGTTTGTTTTAGATTACCACTTTGTGACTGCAGGGTCATCAGAAACCTGCAGAAAACTTTTCAAATTCTGCAAGGGGCAACACCATCTAAATCAGCATGGTTATAAAGCTGTCATAATTTGAAGGGGCGGGGAGGGGGATTAAATGTCACATTGAAACACTGCAAAATTCTGCACTGCCACCAGGAATGACTTTAAACCTACGAATCCAAGATTGAGGTAGTTTTCCTCCCAATTAGTAAGATTTGGCAGTTCTGGTTCTCAGCATAAGAACTGAGGCCTAGTCATTACTAGATCACTATAATTAGTTCCACTGCAGTCTCCATGGAACGCTGGAGTTAAGTAATCCACTGAGTGTTGTATGTGTAAGCCAATATGTTTTGTCTGTATCTGTATTCACTATATACCTCGTTTCATTTTTGTGTTTTCTGAAGCCTGAGACAAGCCCCTGGCAGGATGCATGCTTTACCCGTACAAATAAAACCATTTGGTTTGCGTAAAGTGTTTCTCCAAAGTGGTGCTCGCTGGTTGACAAATACTAAATCCATAGCTGATCAGCCCTCCACAGGGTTCTGATGACAGAGGTAACTTCACCTCCTACCTCATCTTTCCTCTTCCTTCTTTCCAGCTCTGTAGCCCCGAACAACTCTCTGTACTAAGTGGTGAGATTGTAACACTGGAGTTAGACCAGCCAATCGTTCTGTCCCTGTTGGTGGGATTGTG
Source organism: Trachemys scripta elegans (assembly GCF_013100865.1). Taxonomy (NCBI): domain Eukaryota; kingdom Metazoa; phylum Chordata; order Testudines; family Emydidae; genus Trachemys; species Trachemys scripta. The sequence goes on along the minus strand of NC_048301.1, from coordinate 64,123,699 downwards.
ACATTAGTATGAAGTCAATCAGTTATCCAACCCTTTTCTTATTTCCTCCCCGAATGGATTTGCAAAGTGATAACAGCATTTTAGCATTTCAGTCTCAAATATTTTATTAATCATAAAACATCTATTTGATAAGCTTTATTTGATGTCTTGCAGATCTGTAGAAAAATGTGATTTGTCTGATTACTCATTGATCTAACTTGGGGTTGCCAAACTCATGTTCCGGAGGGCTGCCAAGGGTCACACAGGCTGTGCCACGCCCAGGCATTTGGCTGTCTTGTTACACATCCCTGCACTCAGGCTGAGAGGTCACACATCCAGGTAGGCCCTAGAAATGTCCTGTAATTGCTGCTGCCTGCCAGGGACCTCTAGTCTCCCTGTTTGGGCCAACCTGGGAAGCAGCAGCTGAGAGGAAGAAGTGGTGGTGATGGTGGGAAGAGAAGATGAAGGGCACAACAATTGTAGGATAACTCTAATTCTTTAATTTTATATTTATCTTAAGTTTCCTTAAGGAAATATATATATGTTGTAAAGAGAGGCCATGACTAGCGAGTAGAAGGAAGGCCTTGAAAATAATGAGTTAAGAGGCCAGGCGGAATGAAGTAGGAAGGATGTCTGGTTCAAAAAATAATTTAATGAAATAAGGGGAAATTTCTAAGATGGCGGCCTCTGACATGGGGGTGACTGCAGATGGCTTTAAATAAGACAAAAGAAATCTGTCTTTAAATGAACCAACATGGCCCTTCCCCACCCACACACCAGTGTTACCTCAGACGTTAGGGCCTATGTGAACCCAGGTGCAAAAACTGTTCATCAGCGAGAAGGAGGGGAGGAGAAGCCTTCGGAAGAAAGGAGGTTGTAAATCTTATCTGGATTAAGAATGGAAATAAGGGTGAACTGTCTCAAATTTGGTTTTTAGCGACAGTTAATAATTGGCATCAGGGCCAGCCTTACGGATGGGTGACAGCCCGGGGCACCCTGGTCAAGATGCAAGGAGAGGGGTTTGCCTGTTGTGTGAGGCCACAGAACGGGAGCTTGGGACCGGGGAGGGGGAGATGGGAGAGGCAGCGGGGACCCAAGGGGGATGGAGCCTGGGGAGGAGAGGCAGTGGGGGTCGGGGCAATGGGTTGGGGGGCTGGAGGGGGTAGCAGGAGTCTGGGGGGATGAGTGGGGAGCCAGCGGGGGTCAAGGTGATCGTGGGGGGGCACCAAAATACAAGTTTGCCCAAGGTGCCATTTTCCCTAAGGCCTGCCCTGATTGGTGATGACATCATTTGTTTGTAAAAGGGTTATGAATTGACCGGTTCTTTGTCAGACTCTACCTAATCATGCTGGAATATGCCAAAATGAGATGGTCATCACTAGGTCTGGCCCATTTGTAAGTATACTGAACACATGCTTATGAATACTTTGTTGTTACTGTATTGGGTGTAGTGACTGTTTATTTTTAGGCTGTTAGACATGTTTAAGGCAGCTGCATAAAATACCATTTGGCCTTTGGATTTAATAAACTTGTGTTTGCTGATTTCCCATATAAATATTAATAATTCCAACCACAATGGTTGCAAGCTCCCTCAGACATTCCCACTTGGTTCCGGATGCCAGACACCCTGCTGCCCCCCTATAACCTTAGGACATCCTCCTGCACTCACCTTTCTACCTAACTGCCTCTCCTTACACTTCCCAGAAGATACCATTGCACCCCCTTCCCTCCCATACTCAGCTGCCATAATTTGTGCAGCAACACATCCTACCCCCACCACTGCCTGGCACTATGTTGCCCAGAAAGTGAAATGTATGGTGTGTGTATATATTATTTTCAGTGTCATCCACCTCTTTGTACAGTTGACTGAAATCTCTTATGGCACTCTGTCATGGGGGTGATGGTGAATGGGAGGTTTTTGGTTTTCCTCATGCTTTGAAGCCTTATGTAAATAAGGCATAGCCTCGTGGAATATCTCATTTTATTTGCAAGGAAGGTGATAGTACAAAACTCTTCAGTCTGTTTTATTCTCAGTCAGGCAAGGATTCAAAAATTTGTAGGTCACAGCTATTCTCTCTCAGCTTGATGTCTGGGTGACCTTGTAGCTAGATCTTGAGACTTTGTCATCTTCTCCATGTGTTGTTAGGATGGGTTTAAGGCATTTGTTTTATTTTTCTAAGGACCTATCAACGCCCAGGAGGGAGTTGATGTAATTGTGGTCACTTTTAGAACTGATTTCCACTATTCCATATTTGATTTCCCTAACATGCTAATTTTGAGACAAATCCATAAGTGCACTTCATGTCAACATTTTTTCCTTTGCCCAGCCATCTGATATAAAACCAATTCTGCAGTGTATTGATCTTCTGACTGGTGATTAGGTGAAGCATGGAGGGAAGTGCTGCTGCTTTCAATGATTTGCTGATTTATTTTGTAAACTTTTCTAATATTGTGTTTTCTAATGTAAGTAAGTGTGGCCAGGGCTGTGGATGGGAACCCTTCAGTGTGGAGTTTTAGTTCAAAATAAATAAAATGTATAGCTGTACATGCAGCTGAACCTACAAAGGCTGCCTTGAATTTCACGAGATTGAAAAGTATCAAGGCAAACATACATATGTAGTGATATGGGAAATCAGCTACTCTCTGTTACACTATCATCACTTCTAAGTATATGCAAGGACCCAGTCATTGTCATCTTGCAGTGGCCCAATAATCCATCTAACATGGTATTCTGACTAGCAATATGTATGTAAGCCCTATGGTCTGAAACTCTAGAGCAGTGGTTCTCAAACTTTCTTTCACATAGCAAGCCTCTGAATGCGACTCCCACCCTCCCTCTTATAAATTAAAAACACTTTTTAATATTTTTAACACATTGTAAATGCTGGAGGCAAAGCGGGGTTGGGGTGGAGGCTGACAGCTCGCGACCCCCCCCCATGTAATAACCTAGCAACCCCCCGAGGGGTCCCGATCCCCAGTTTGAGAACCCCTGCTCTAGAGCGCTTGGAGCTCATTACTGACACCTGTTGGTGAACAGGGAGAAGAATGACCCAGAGTTGCCTGAGAACTCCAGATGGGCAAAGGCTCCATAGGGTAGGGGGAGCAGGAGAACAACTGAAGGGGCTTGGCAGTTTGGGGCATTTTTGTTAAAATTCAGTTAAGTTTTGAGCTTGGGGTGCAATAAAATGCTATTCTCCCTGTTGGGAAATGAAAGAACAATAGAACAGCACCAAATGTGCCTGAGGCAGGGGGTCGCCATGGCCAAGATCGCAGGCAGGAACAGTTGGGTTAGGGAGGCTGGACAGGGTGAAAAGGAGAGAAGAGTGGAGTACCTGGCTGGTGGTAAGGACTTTGTAGAGCGTCTTATACTCCAGGGGTTCTCAACCTTTTTCTTTTTGAGGCCCCCTCAGCATGCTATAAAAACTCCACGGCTTACCTGTACCGCCACAACTGTTTTTTCTGCATATAAAACCCAGGGCCAGGGTTAGGGGGTAGCAAACAGGGCAGTTGCTCAGGGCCCCATGCCACAGGGGCCTTGCAAAGCTAAGTTGTTCAGGCTTTGGCTTCAGCCCCAGGTGGTGGGGCTTCAGCTTTCTGCCCTGGGCCCCAGCAAGTCTAATGCCAGCCCTGCTTGGCAGACCCCCTGAAACTTGAGAAAGGCCCCCCAGGGGGCCCCAGACCTCTGATTGAGAACCACTTTTATACACCACCGCTCCTTCTGCAAATCAGCAATGAGCTGAGGCAGCATACAGAATACAGAGCTGTGGTAGCTTCAAGGTGGCAGGCTAAGGCAGCAGACAGTGCAGAGGCAGTGCTGAGACAGGTAACAGCACTGAGGTGGCTTGGGCTGAAGCCAGACAGCGCAACAGCTAAGGGACTCAGGTGTGGGCCTCCCTATCCAGCAATCAAAGCTGAAATCACTTTACCTGGGTCAGGTGGTAGAGTTCTTGGCACTGCACTGACAATACTTCCCTTAGAGGCTGGAGAAGGACCTGCCTGAATTTTGGACTGCCTATCCTGGACAACAAACTGTGAGGGAGGAGGTGGGGAGAAGGAGAGAAGTGCCTAGAATAGTGGTTCTCAACCAGGCATCTTCAAGGGGGTACATTAACTCATCTAGATATTTGACTAGTTTTACAACAGGCTAGATAAAAAGCACTAGCAAAGTCAGCACAAACTAAAATTTCATACAGACAATGACTTGTTTAAACTTCTCTATATACTATACTCTGAAATGTAAGTACAATGTTTATATTCTAAATGATTTATTTTATAATTGAGATGGTAAAAATGAGACTAAGCAATTTTTCAGTCAGTGTGCTGTGACACTTCTGTATTTTTATGTCTGATTTTGAAAACAAGTAGTTTTTAGGTGAGGTGAAACTTGGGGGTACGCAAGACAAATCAGACTCCTGAAAGTGGTACAGTAGTCTGGAAAGGTTGAGAGTCACGGGGCTAGAAGGTGTTAGCCACTCACAGCTGTGTGAGGAGGTTAAGACTTTTGCTCAGACACCCTGCAGAACATGGTTGATTTGTTAATAGCTGGCTTTCCCAAGTTCATTCTGTGTCTCCTTTTCCCCACCCCTAATAAAAAGATTTTGTTTTAAACCCCTGGACTTAATGCTTGCAGATTGGGAATTATTGCCTGTCATGGAGACCCAGGGGAGGTAATTTAGCTTCCCAGTTTTTTGGGGGGGTTTGTTTTCTGGTGTTTGTTTTCAATAGAAACCTCTAGAAAACTGTACCTGGCATGTTTTTGCTGCTGACAACACCTGACTTGACAGAAGGGTTACATATACAAAATCCAACTGGAAGGAAGTGGAAGGCATAAACCACTCATCCTAACTGTGGAATATAGTGCTGCTACTTTTAAGAATTAAGGTTGTATGGGTGTCACCTTGGTGACCAGGGCCAGCTCCAGCACCAGCTTGCCAAGCAGGTGCTTGGGGCGGCCACTCCGGAGAGGGGCGGCACGTCCAGCTATTCAGCGGCAATTGGGCGGATGGTCCCTCATTTCCGCTCGGAGCGAAGGACCTCCCGCTGAATTGCCGCCGCAGATCGTGATCGCAGCTTTTTTTTTTTTTTTTTTTGCGCGCTGCTTGGAGCGGCAAAAACCCTGGAGCCGGCCCTGTTGGTGACTTGGTTGATTACTGTTGTTTCTTGTGGTAGATAAGGGGGGTGAGTATATGAGTGAGCAGGAAATGTGTGTGGATATATGGCTTTACTCCATATTTCCCAGGTTTTGTGTTTTGAGTTGGGTTGTGTTTGGCTTTAACATCCACTGTCATTAATGGGCTTTTTTTGTTTGTTTGGTTGTTTGCAAATTTAAATGTCTATTCTCAAGTTGTACTCCCTGCAGTGTGGAGGAATTCCTGGAGGCAGTGTGAGGGAGCACATTGACTTATCCCATGGGTGTCTCCTGTGCTCCTTTGGAAGAGCCCAGAAACTAAAATGCCCAGGGTACAGTCACTCTAATGGGAGATAAAAGGCCTTTGTGTCACCCTCTTCCAAGCACCCCTTAGCTCGACATACAGGTACATGTTAGGTGAGCTTGTGTGCCGCCCCCCCCCCTTTGCCTCTGGGGCTGAAAAGGTAGTATGGCTGAGTGTACTGCTGCAGCCAGTAGTGGCAGTTCCCAACCAGTACGGAAAACCTCAAGAAGTCCCTTCCCTCAGCCTATGCTATTCCCTGTAATTTTCTTGCTCCCCTTCTCCTGCCTCTCCACTAGTGCTGCCCATCTGTTGACATCTCTTTCTCAAACGTGCACTCTCCTGTGTGGCAGGGGTTGGTGGTCATTTAGGAGTTGGGGTCTTTGGCTGCTCTAGACACATTATATCCAATGAGTGGCTTAACTCAAGCCTTCTGATTTAGTCTGACCTTGATGTGACTAGACTAGCAGCCACTGGTTGTACGCTAGCCCCTTCTTTAATAATGAGATGGAAGCACTTTTTTGTACCAGTCCTCTCCCCAGAGCACTTGGGGATTAGGCACGACTGAAAAACAGTCTCAAAAATGCTTTGGACCATGCAATTGTTAACCTTTCCTCATCAACCAATCCTTGCAGCACACTGATCATTTATGTTGCTCTTCTCTGAACACCCTCCAATTTGTCAGTCCCCTTCAGATAGTGAGATACCTAGAACTAAACACCAGGTCCCTGGAGCGGTTGTACTAGAGCAGGGGTTCTCAAACTTCATTGCACCATGACCCCCTTCTGATAACAAAAATTACTACATGATCCCAGGAGGGGGGATCCAAGCCTGAGCCAGCCCAAGCCCCACTGCCCCAGGGTAGGGAGGCCCAAAGCTAAAGCCCGAGGGGGTCTGTAACCTGAGCCTCAATGCCCCGGGCTGAAGTCTTTGGTCCTGGGCGGTGGGGCTTGGGCTTTGGCCCTGGGTCCCAGCAAGTCTAAGCCAGTCCTGGTGACCCCATTAAAATGGGGGTGCGACCCACTTTGGGATCCCTACCCATAGTTTGAGAATTGCTGTACTAGAGCTTTAAAAGGAATGAGATTAATCTTGCTGATTCATGACATGAAGCCTGTAAGTGATGCAGCTCAGCACTGCTTGATTATTTTCCTCTGCCATACTGAATCCTAAACTCCTGTTGAAGTTGTGCTGTCCCATACCCGGGGGCGGCTCCAGGCACCAGTGCAGCAAGCACGTGCCTGGGGAGGCAAGCCATGGGAGGTGGCCTGCTGGTTTTTGTGAGGGCGGCCGTCAGGCTGCCTTCGGCGGCATGCCTGTGGGAGGTCCGCTGGTCCCGGGGCTTCCGCGGTAATTCGGCGGCAGGAACACTGAAGGCGTGGCAGCGGCGGACCTCCCTCAGGCATGCTGCCGAATCCGCGTGGCCAGCAGACCGCCCCAGGCCTGCTGCCAAAAGCTGCCTGACTGCCGTGCTTGGGGCGGCAATAACCATAGAGCCGCCCCTGCCCATACCATTCCCCCACATGTTTTTTTTTTCTGCACTGCTGCTAGTCAGTTCTCTCCCCCACTGAATAGTTGTGGTTTGAATTATTTCCCCCCAGGTACATTAGCCTGCATTTTTCTAAGAAGAATTTCCTTTTGTTGTCTTTTGCCCATGTCTCCAATTCCTCTCTAAGGGCCCGATCCAATACCTATTGAAGTCATGCCCAAAGTCCCATTGCATTATTTCTCTACCCTCTAGCGTATTTGTAGTTCCCTCCCAGTTTGGTATTGCCTGTGAATTTCATGAACACACAGTTCACTTTTTCTTCCAGATCATCAGTGAAAACACAGAATAAGACCAGAACTAAACGTGATTCCTGCTTTTTTCCATTAGAAATACACACACATGCACGCATGCGCACACACACGCACACACACCAATTTAATGTTACCATGGTCTTTCAGGAAGTTTTCAGTTCTCAAAACAGTGTCTGTATCCAAGTCAGTTTGAATGAGTTTTGAGAGTAAGATTGTGAGAGACAGAGTGTCACATGCTGTACTAAAGTCCAACTAAATTACCTCTCTACTGCCTTCTCTATGCATTGGTGTTGTAATTCTGTCTGCATTAAATTGTGTAGGGCTGCCGTGTGTACGTCTCAGTGCTGGCAGGGATAGTTCCTCACTAATGAAGACCTGCAGTTTTGTAATGCTGTTACATGTTCCAGCCTATTCCATTGCCATGCATGTCACGTGGGGTCTGGGCTGGAAGCCAGTGCAAATGTTTCTACAAGGACTTTAGGACATATATTTTAATTATGTTTATACTCCCCCACCCTCCTTGCCTTTTGTACATAGTTTTCCCTCTAGCCTTTACAAAGTGCTCTGGTCCACCTGTCCGTGCTAGTTTCTTGTATGATTGGCCCCTTTAACCTCCTGTCGTGAGAAGTTCCAAGGCTCTGGCTTGAAATACCAATACTGAACACAGGCCCTGGCACGATTCCATCACTGCCTTCAGCTTAAGCTGGCTTGGAAGGAGAGGAGCCACTCCCTGCGTGAGGCAGCTTTATTGTCTCTGCATAGTCAGAGCTCGGGGGAGGGGGATGACTGCAGAATGAACACCTAAAACTTCCCAAGATTAGAGAGAGAATGTCCTGATCTGAGGCCAATGGATGGAGGGAGAAGGTCTCTGTGGGAACGATGGGTGCACACGGCCTGTCTCTTTCTAACTCAGGCTGGCATTTAACACGAACGGTAATGCCACAGAGACGACTTAAGGCTCCCTCTTAAGCAGACCAGTTGTCACTAAGGATACAAAATAAAATGCAATACAAACTAAGAGTTGTGTACCAGAGCATAACTCGGCTGGGGTTGGGTATGATGGAAACAGTGTCTCTGTCTCGGCACACGTGCTCTGTTGGGTGAATGGGATTGTGCATGTCTGTGTGTGTAGATCACGTGTGTCTAGAATGGGTGTGTATAGGCATGGACTGGAGTTATATGTTACCAACCTTACAGGGGCTGCTTTTTGTCTTTACTTTGCAAAAGGTATCTTTGAGCCTGTCTCCTAGTTTCTGTGTAGACTAGGGTGACCAGACAGCAAGTGTGAAAAATTGGAATGGGGGTGGGGGGGTAATAGGAGCCTATATAAGAAAAAGACCCAAAAATCGGGACTGTCCCTATAAAATCGGGACATCTGGTCACCCTAGTGTAGACTTTGACCAGATGTCCAGTATTAACCTACAGTGAGTTTCCTTCCTGTGGAATTGTATGTGACATCCCTGTTCTCAGGGTTAATGTCATTACACTGAATCCCAAGCAAATGAATTATCCTTATTATTTGGGCAAGTTTATTATTAAATTAACAGAATTTCCAGGGAAGTATCCATCACCCACCCACATCACCAAAGAGTGGGCAAAGCGCTCACAGGCTCCAGTGACTGATGGCATCAGCTCATTGCCTAGGGGAATCTGAGCAGTGTATGGGAAGATTGCTTTTGTGTCATTTGTGTGACTGGCATCATTGGCAAAGCTGAGGTAGCAGGGGGTGGGGGGTGATCAGTAGGAGATTAGGTTTAAGCTTCAGGATGGTGTGGAGGTGAGCAGGGTATTTTGTGCAAGAGTGAGAAGTTTAAACTTGATTCACTAGCTCCCCCTTACCCAGAGCAGAAATAGCTTGAATCTCCTCTTGCCTACGTGTGTTTTAAACCACTGTATGGCTCACTTCATTGGAGCTACTCCTGATTGACACTGGTGTCTGTCTTCAGGGTTGTTGTAGCCATGTTGGCCCCAGGATATGAGAGAGACAAGAAAGATAAGGTAATACCTTTTTTTGGACCAACTTCTGCCAGTGGAAGGTGTGACGGGTGAGGCAGGCCATGCTCTTAGCAGGAGCTGAGGAGGGTGCTGGCTTGCAGGAGGTTCAGCTAAGCAATAAGTGCAGTTAGTCTATGTGAGTGATGAGCACTGCAGAGAGCCCCTGTGTGAATCTCCATGGTGAGTGATGGGCGAGTCTGAGAGGCTGCATAGAGGGAGTATTATTGGGCCTTTTGCTACACAGCACATATGTTACTGTTGTCAGCCCTTCAGCAGATTTCTACAGTGCAGTGAAAATAAGTAGATTAACACAGCAAAGAAGATTAGAGATGCTTTGGGGAAAGGAAAGGGGGAGGATGAGCAGAGGAGAGTATAAAAAGAGACAGCAGGCGTGTGAGTGCCAGGCTTCCTGGTGTGTGTTACTCAGGGTACCTGTCTTTGGCCCCTTCGGTTTCGGGATAGGCCAGCTGAACGGAACTGTACCAGGCACGATGTCGAAGGAGAAACTGGAGTCGCTGGTAAAAAACATGGAGATCATGCTGTCTGAGGTGGAGCAGCTGAAGATCCACTGCACTAAGCAGACAGAGGAGGTGAACCAGGTGGTGCAGGAGTTGCGCCGGGAGAACAAGGATCTGATGCAGAAGTACGAGCGCATCTGCCAGGATCTGAAGGAAGCCAAGGAGACCATTGCCCAGCTTCAGGATACAAAGTTTGCCTTTGAAGCGAAGGAACGGCAAGCACAGAAGCTCAACAGACAGCTGTGAAGCAATACAAAGGAGACGCATGAGATTTCCCAAGCAGACCTAAAACCAAACCAAAACTTTCTACCACTGGAACCGGAAAACACTGGGCTACGTTCTCCCCAGACGAAAGGGACATGGTGGGAAAAAGTCACCTATTTGTGGGGGTGAGATCTCAGAAAGAGAAGTGCAGCTTGGATTCTTTCCTATGGGGGCTCCTTAGTAATGATTGCATATTTTATCATTCTGGGAAAAGATCCCTGACCCCTATCCTGGATCATAGAGATCTAAATCATAGTTGTAGTGGGGATCAACAAAACCTGAGCATGGCACCATCACATCTGCCATGGAGTTCACACAGAGACAGAGCTGAGGGAAAGGAACTGGACCCACCTTGAGTTTGCTGGAGGGGACTGGACTGTGTGAATGCATAGGGGAAAGAGAGACAGCTCATCTTCTCATCACTCCACTTTGTTGCAGTGTATGCAGACTTTTCTGTGCTGGCATTAGGCTTCAATACAGTCAAGGCTTTCGCTTGAGGTATAAACTTTCTTACTGCCTGACTGAAATACACTTGCAGAGGTGGCATTGTCTCAGCCTCACGGTTCCAAGCACTGGCTACTAAAGGCATGACTGGCCAGAGGATATTAATGCTATTACAGTCATTCTTGTCCTTTTCCCATTCCAAGCTGAAATGTAAAACTTTCAGGGATTTCTGTCTAAACTTCTATTTGTGTAGTCAGCTCATGATGATTTGGAGTGTTTGGTGTGTTAGAATTAAATCTTGGCTGACTTAAACACTTTTTAACTGAAGGGCTATGTTTTGACACCAGATTTACATTTATTAAGTCTCAGTAACTGTATATTAATGGACCAGGAATTAAAGGAAGAAAATAGAGGAGGAGGGGAGGTGGAAAGTACTGTCAGGAGACTGTTTTGCTTTCATTGTCTTTCTTATACTGTCTGTCTTGTCACCAGCACTGCAGTGGATGTTCAGTGCTGAATGTAGCTAAGAACAGGTGACTTTTGACCGTACCGTGAATAGCGGGAGGGGTAGAAGGTGGGAGTGTGCGTGGGAGAGGCTGGTTAGAGGAAACAGCCTCAGAGCTTAAACAGAATAGTTGGAGTGGTTCCAGGAGGATCTTTCTTCACATCAACTGTGCTATGATCGGCTTCCTTTTATCCTTCAAAACTTCTCTTTATTATTCTTTTGCAGCAAACTCAAACATACAGTGAGGGCCAAAGGGCAGGCGGAGAGTGGAAATTGAAAGGGAAAACTAATTCTAAAACCCTCAACATCAAATCGTCACCTCATATAGCCAGTGTGCAGCTGTTGGGTGTGTTTGTTTTTCCCAGACAATTAACTATCCTGTAAAATATTATAATCTTCGCTTTTGAAGGAATCGGTGTCACTTTTTGATCAACAGAACAAGCCCCTAGAGCACTGGTTCTTAACCCATGGCCCAATCAGCACACAGCTGCAGCCCATGTGACATCCTCAGAGCAGTACAGATAGTGTATATAGTGTGTGGATGCAGCCCACATAACACATAGAGAGCTACATATGTGGCTCACAATGGAAAATAGGTTGAGAGCCACTGATCTAGAGGCTCAGGACAATGGCTAATGCTGGGAGTCCTTAGAACCTGTGTCTGAAGAGAGAGGTTGAGTTGCTTGGTTGGCTGCTTTGACTTCCCAGTGAAAACCCTGTGTTAAAAGATGCAAAACCCCTCTAACACAGAGATTTTCAAAATGTGGGGGGTCCAGAGAAATTGTTTTTGGGGGGAGGGAGCGGCGATGCCAGGGGGCTTGGGCCAGCCCCATGCAGGGGACCTCTGGTGGGGGGAATATCCTCTACCCTCTGTCTCACCTAAGTGGGCCACCTAGCCTGTGGGTCGGTGTCAATGCTTCTGCACCCAGTGCTAGCTGCGCCCCCAGAGACTGTCACACACAGCTTCTCCTACCCTGAAAACAGAAGGCAGGAGGGCAGGTATTGGGGGTGGTGGCACACCCAAACATTGAAACTCAAAGGGGGGGGGGGGGGCTCAGCTAAAAAAGTTTGAAAACCACTGCTCTACCGCATCCCCATCCAGCACAAGTGATGCCAAGTGGAGTTCTGCCATTGGCTTTAAAGGGTGCAGAGTCAGGCCCAGAGTGAAGTTAGATGCATTTTTCTCCTCCAAGACAACCTCAGTTTTGGCCTGATCCAAAGCCCATTGAAGTCCAGAGAAGCTTTCCATTGATTTCAATGATCAGGTCTCCTGAGCAGAGTCACTGTGTCTGAACTGCAACCAATACACCTGGGCTTTCATTCTACTTCACTATAAACAGATTTCACTCTAGAGTTCAGTGTAAGCAGGATCTATTCCATAATAGTTTGTTCCATTTGAATCATCTGGGCCAGGGTTTAGCTTTAGCTCTTCCGTTCTGGGTGGGGCAGACTAGAGTATTTGAAAAACACTGTGGAGATAAGAGATTTTTCCTTTAGTTTTAAAGTGTAACCTGAATAGAAATGTCTGGGCCTGACCCTGCATTCCTTGCAGTCCAATGGGAGTTTGCAGGACACAAGAAACACAGGATCCAGAACTAAGTTTATGTTTTGTTCTTATGAATCTTTTCACTTCAAATTAATTTCTAGCCCAAATCCACCTTTGCTTTGTTTTTCTACTTTTTTTAAACAATTAAAATGTAAACCAATAATAAAAAGGAAAACAAATGTTATATGTACAGCCATGGGAGCTTCTGTTCTGTGTAAGGTAATTTCTCACTTCCTTCATATCCATGCTGTGTCTGTGTGTGTTTACTAAAAGATAATTATTCCAGTTTCAACTCCATGGAACAACAAAGGGACCATGCAGATTCCTCAGTGTTCCTAGGTTAATCATTCTAAATGAGATTCTCTCTCTGGCTGCCAGGTTCACTCTATATTTAAATCCCTGACATCAGGAGGAAAAGGAAATTTCTATAAACCTGTGATCAGTTTCCTGGCAATTAAGAGAATTCTAAGGCCTTGTCTACACAGCCATTTTACAGCACTGCAACTTTCTTGCTCGGGGTATGAAAAAACACCCCTCTGAGCGCTGCAAGTTTCAGCGCTGTAAAGTGGCAGTGTAGACAGCCCTGCTCCCAGCGCTGGTAGCCACTCCCCTTTTGGAGGCGGTGTCTTCGCTGGTGCCGTGACAACACAGCCATGTTAAAGCACTGTCGCGGAAGTGCTTTAACATTGCTAGTGAAGACGTACCCTTAGTGTCTGTCTGTCTTTAGGAACAGGGCCAGCCCTAGACCAAATGGCACTCCAGGCCAAGAGCATCTTTGGTGCCACCCAACCCATTTGTTAAACTTTTGAATACCTTATTTTTTATTCCATTTGTAGCAAATTTAATGACTTTGATGAATGATTTGCATGTATGATTTCTCTCTTATATAAGATGATAAACTTGCATGCTAGGATCTGTAAATCTAGGAGGAGGTTCGAGGAAAATGTGGAATCTTCCAGACTTTTTGAGAACTACACGTTTCTACAAAGGTCCAGAAAATTCTAGGAGGTTAGTGGGAAAAATGAATCCACACACAAAATATATGAAACATTTTACCTCAAATATTCCATTTTCCCTTTTGTCGCTAACAACAAAAACAGTACTCTAACCCTGGCACCCCAGCAGTCGCCTGACCGTAAATCCTGCCCTGTTTAGGAATGGTGAAATGACTATAAATATCCTAAAACAGTGGTTTGGGATGTGAAATGTATCCCAATGCTTTAAAAACAAAAATGCAATTGAAAACATGCCCAGTGATCTTGGTCTTATCCTGATCTCTTGCTGGTATAACTCAGGAGTAGCTCCACTGATTTAAAACCAACGTAAAGGAGATTAGAATTGGACTCTCGGTTTTTATATCCAAATCTTCAAATGTCCATCTCCAGCAGGTCACTTCCCCAACTCCACTCTATTTTGAGGTTTTGTTGTCAGAGAAACTCTCAGATGCAGAATAATATCTTCTGTTAAAATTAGTTTGGAAGATTTTAATATAAAATCAGCAAAGAGTCCTGTAGCACCTTATAGACTAACAGATGTATTGGAGCATGAGCTTTCGTGGGTGAATACCCACTTCATCGGATGCATTCACCCATGAAAGCTCATGCGCCAATACGTCTGTTAGTCTATAAGGTGGCACCCGACTCTTTGCTGCTTTTACAGATCCAGACTAACACGGCTACCCCTCTGATATTTAATATAAAAATTATTCATACATGTTTCTCCTCCTCTCTTTTACGCTAAGGACGAGAAGCTTGTGCTTCATTTTTCTCATCTCACCTGGCCTAGATGCTCCAGCAAGTCAGGATTTTAATCTCAACTGGTTGGAACTAGAGTCATAGAGTTTAAGGCCAGAAAGGACCACATCATCTAGCCTGACCTCCTGCATGTCAAAGGCCACCAATGGACCAAATGGACCAAAAATAATTAGAGTGACAGGCTGATCACTTACCTGGCAATGGAGAGGGGCAAGGGCAACTGCCTAACTCTATGAATACAAAAGGCCAGTTCATGTGCTGTCTCTCTGGGGAAATGCAGCACGGGAGTCAGAACCTAGCTGGCAGAAAGGGCCAGAGAAGGGGACAGAATCTGGCTCAAGGACACTAGAGCCCAGGCTGTGCTGAGCGTGAGCAGCAGCCAGAGAAGAAAGTAGTTCTACCCAATTCGGAGAGATGTGCCTCTGCTGCTGCCTGTGAGTCCTGCCGGTTACTACAGCTGACAGTTGAACCCATCACCTTCCTAGTCTATAGGTGGCAGCTCTACCACATTAGTCAAGAGACTGGCCTCCCGTGGCCTGACCTAGTAGGTGGTAGGCTGAGATGATCTCTTTACATCTCTTATATCACTGCTCTTCCCTGGTGATGCAGGCAGTGGCAGGGTGCTGACTGATTTCATTGGACTTCACTGAACTGTCTTGTCTTGATGTGCTTGAGTGAAGGATCTGAATGGGAATGAGAGCGGCACCTCCAGCTTCAGGCTCTGCACTGAGATTTTTACGCACAAGCCCATTCGTTTACTATTGATCAAGGTTGTATTTCAGGGGGGAGGGGTGTACCATAAGCGGATGTATGCGGATCCTGGGCTGGTAGCTCATGTCATTCAGCAGTCATCTTGCTGAGACTGAGTGTAGAACTTTGCCAGATGCTCCCAGCCCCTCGGGGGAATGAACGAACGAATGGGAGTATAGCTTTGTTTGGGAGCACTCACCCCTTGCATCTTAGCAGTAAGCCCAGAGCATCCATCCAGTACTGGCCTTCTCTACTCGGCCAGCAGCTCATGCATGGGGAAGAACTCCCAAGGGAAGTGGTGGGCTGGAATGAAAGCTCAGCACCCCCCACAAAGCCTGGCCTTACAGTCTCCTGCATCAAGAGGTGAAATAGCCCCAGCTGGTATCCACCTTGGGCAGGATGAGCTAGAATCCCCTATTCCCCACCTCTGCAAATGAAAAACAACCATATGAACATTTAGTTTTAAAAAATGCTGAGTGCCCAACAGCTTCTATTGAGATCAGTGGTCGCTCCTGGGTGTTGACAGTCAGGCAGGTGCCTAAATATGAATGTAGGAGCCTAACTTTAGACTCCTGTTTTGGGAATTGTTAGGCAGAATTCTTTGTTTCATTCCAAGCCTGTGTGTGTCGAAGACACTATAATAATAGCAGTACTCACAGATTATTGATTCATGTGGCTGTAGCCCTGCTAATATTGGGAATTATTTTTCATGTACTTTACCCCATCCTACTCAGATACTATTGCCCCCTCTCCTAACCTGACCAGGCTCCTGCTGAGTCCTATACCCAGGTGCCCCAGAAAGAACATATCTGCTAATAATTGTAATCGTACAGAAGTTCTATTAATTCATCTGATCACATTGCATTGAGTAGGCCAGTCCTCAGCACTCCAGGAGAGAGATCACAGGAGTGCGGAGGTGGCCAGACCCCTGGAGCAGAGAGGCAGTTATGGAGCAGTGCAAGAATTCCTGATAAAAAGTAACTATTGCAAGTAACTTGTTTGGTACAGTAAGTTATTTCAGACCTTGCTGTAGTCACACAGCAGAGTCCATCTACAAGGGAAGTCTCATAATACTTTCCAGCTTTCATCTGAAGGGCTCAAAGTGCTTCATGAACCTTAACGACTCCTCACAGGCTAGCGCTTCTGAGGGTAGGTAAGAATTGTCATCCCTGAGTTAGAGATGAGGAAGCTGAGAGTCCAAGGGATCAAGTGACACGCTCAGGATAATAAAGTGAGTCATGGCAGAGCTGGGGTTAGAAGCCAAGTCCCTGGCTGTCCGTTCCCTGCTGGAAGTACACAGATATTACTGGATTTTGCTAAAACAATGAAGGGAACTTTAAATAGCAACAGCCTGTCAGCCATGTGAAGCTTGTCAGGCTCTGTATTCTTATATGAATCAGTCCTTCTGAAAGGAGAAAGGGATCTCCCTGGCAATAAGGGAGTCTGGTGGTTCCTTTCCATTGAAAGTGCTCTGAGGGCTTGTTGGAAGAAAATCTGGTATTGCTGCTGCCAGGACAGACCCCTGCCTAAGAGATCAACAGCATACTAGAAGGGATTTCCTTCATAACGTGCTTTGTGCCAAAAATGTTTCATTGACAATATAAAACAGGTGACCTGACTCACCCAAGTTCTCCTCCTGTTGGTGGTCTCCCCTCTGGCTTTTTTTCTTCTGGCGGCAAAAGCCTAGAGCCGGCCCTGGCAGCAGCAGCGCCTCATGCGCAGGGGGGCCGCTGCAGTTTGCGCCGCGGGGGAGCAGTGCCCACACCTTGTGGCTGGGCCGGGCAGGCGCTGAGCAGGGGACGCTCGGGCTGGGGGCCACCCTGCGGGGCACACGGAGCCGCCTGCAGGTGCAGCAGGGCGGCCGCCCCCAGCGCCGCAGCCGGGGCTGGGCGAAGCGGCAGAGCGGCCAGAAGCAGCAGCAGTGGAGCCATAGAGGGCGGGGTGCTGCCATGCAGGGCCCACGTCCCGCTCTCCGGGGCTCCGCTTCCTCTGGGGCTACCCTGCCCCGCTCCTCAGCCCCCTGCCAGGCGGTCCCCTGGCTCTGCCCTCCTGGGTCCTGGCCGGTCCTGGAGGCGGGAGCCCTGGGCTGAGGCAAGGCCCAAGAGCCCCGCTGTTTACCCCAATCCTGCCAGCGCTGGACTGGCTGGAGGCGAGGGGGGAGCGGGCGGAGTCAGCACTGGTGGGGGGGAGCCCAGGGCTAGCGGGGGGGGGCAGCCAAAATTTTTTTTTGCTTGGGGCAGCAAAAAACCTAGAGCCAGCCCTGCATGCATCTCCTGGACGAAGCACGCTGGTGGAGAGGGCGAGTGTGTGTCTGACTAGACTTGCTGCATCATAAATCTCGGGTTCATTGTGAAATTCTGAGAATGACCTTGGTGCGTTGTCACCTCTTTTTTTCCATTCAAAAGTGTTTCCAGAACTTACAAGGTACACAGGGATCACTACTTCCTCTTTCACAGAAACTGTGTACACTTTAACTACTTACAATAGCAAGCGTGGGATCACCATGCAGAAATTTGTTGCACGCTTATACCCAATCATGTGGTTGCTTAGAATGTATCCTTAGGGCACCACTTTGGCCTGGAAATTTTGCAATTTCAAGCTGTTTTGTGAGATCCACAGTACAGATTTCCTGAGATGAGCTGGGCCTGGACTAAAATCCCACAAGAACAGCCTTTGTTTTTTCCCATGTTCCTGCCCTCCTGTTGGAATTAGGAAGCGTGAGGTACAAGGCCTTTTTTGTTTGGCTGGCTGTGGGTTTTTTTTGATGAAATGAACTTCACCAAAGTTTCAGATTGAGTTTGGAGTGAAACTTATGGTCAGTTCTGATTTTATTTCAACATCCCCAGGGAACATTTCTTAGATCTTTATGGTTAAAAGTCTCCAGATGCTGTGTGCAGCCAGTATCTGCTTTAGTAAAGTAGGCACAGCTCTTTCTTGGCTATGTCCTGGCTAGATTTCAGTGTGGGCAATTACTTTCCTCCTCCCCAAATTCCTCCTGTCAGTGTCACAAGAGCAGCATTGCCAAACCCAAGCTTTCAAAAATCATGAGAATGGCTTAAAAATCATGAGATCTCTAAAACAATGCATTTGGAGTTCTGTTTTGCCTGCTGGCTTTGGAAGCTTTAGGGATCACGTTTACAAGCTTTTCTCCACACCTGTGAGGGCTATAAATTTACTTTAAAAAATATTACAAGCTGAGAGACTGGTAATATTCACACGATGCCAAGGCCTGTGGGGATTAAGAAAAACATCAGCTAACACAAGACTTGTTATAAAATCATGAGACTTGGCAACAAAGGTTTCTGGTTGGCTTGGGGCTGGTTCTCCAGCAGGGCCTTGGGCTGCTCCACCTACAGCTTGTATGCTGGGTTGCTTGGGAAGCACTTGGTCTGGCCGCAGCAGAGACACGGTACGACTGTCCAGTGCTGGCTGCGGCATCTTCTCTGGAGCACCATGGAGCTGACACCAGGGACCAGGAGGGCCGAGTAGGATTTGCAGATGGTCCTGTCTCAGGACAAGCCTGTGGCTGATGCTGCACTGCACGTGACAGTAGAACCGTGCCAGCTCCTGGTTCTCAGGATTCTGGGCGAGGACACAGTGAGCCGCCTGGTAGAGGAAGCTGAGCCTTTGGAAGGCCTCCTTGTCCTTCACCTGAGCCGACAGCGCTGGAGGATGTGTGTGTGTGTCTCAGTCACACGGAGACACCAGCAGCTGCAGCCTCTTCCTGCCCAGCCCCCCAGCTTTGTCAAAGGAGAATTTGGATGGCTGTGTGGAGAGCAGCTTCTGTTGTGACAGGACAATAATTTGTATGTTATTAAATGGATTTTTCTCATATGCAACATGCTGACAAGGGATGGATGAGAGGAACAGCTATTTGGTTGTGTAACTGTGATGCATTGGTTTGTGTACTGCACCTTTAAATCTACAGGGTTCTGCAATCTACAGGGACAGGAGGTCATTTTGCTTTCATTGCTGTGCAGACTGACACAGGAGAGACACACTGGGTGCTCTCTCATACAGACCTTACTATTTATGTAATAGTAATTTAGAGGGAAAGTATAGGGTTGTTGGGTTTTTTTTGTATCTGGAAAAGCCAGAAATGTAACTAGGCATCCCCCACGGCTTTGCACACCAGGCATCTTCCCTGCTCATGCCACCCTGGTTACAGCCCGGGGAAAAGCATACCTGGGTTCTCCTATGGCACCCACCAGCTTGGTAGCTGAGCACCATGCACCATTTGAGATTTGCTTGTCAGTAGATCTGCCTCGTGGGCAAAAATCTGTGCTGTAAGATTATCAAGTACAGAAGCAGTGTTACCAGCTCTCAGGATTTTTTTGGTGTACTTCCTAAAGCCCCAGCTCCTGGAGTCATGTGAACACGTGAGCACCTCAGCTCTCCTTTAAAAGTAAGTTTCTTTGGGCTCGTCTACACTACTGCACTACATCAGCGCAGCTGCATCACTGTAGCACATCTGGTGAAGATGCACTATGTCGATGGGGAGAGCATGTCTCGCTGACACAGCGCAGTGTAGACATCACTTTAAGTCGATGTAATTTACATCATTGCTGGTGTGGAACCCATTTTGTGGACCAGCTATCTGGATCCTTAAAGTTATTTTGCCCTGGATAGGGGCCCAGATCAACGCATGAAAGAGACTCTGTTTTCAAGATCAAAGAGGGAACTGCAAGCAAGAACTCACTGTCATCCATTAGCTACACTGGAATTCTGTCAGCTTCTTTGCTCCTGAGCAGTTTTTACTGTTGCTAAATTGTTCTCCCAGCTGGTTTTTCACAGGGGATGTAAACTACATGGCGCATGTTAAAGGAGAAAAGAGCATCTCCAATAGAGATGGGCCCAAGCTGTAATATTCATCTCTGGATATAGGCCTAACTCCTCCAAAATGCTGGGACCTTCAGATCTGAGGGTCTGGTTAAGCCCATCATAGAGATGGGGCCAGCTGTAAACTGGATTTGGATTCAAATTTCCCACAGTCTAGGGGATGCCTTGTTGATGACTTGTGGCTCTGGCCCATCTCTAGTTTCAAAGGAAATGTGATTAAATTCAATATTTTGTTATTTAGACTTGGGAATTTATTGAAAATAAGGAACAGTGAGTGGAACTAGGAATTACTGTATCTGTCTCTTGATATGCTGCCTGCAGCTACAATAAAACTAGTTATGAAGGGCTCCACCCAGGCAATAACTTGCAGCACAATTTTCAATTAAAGGATGCACACATTCAAAGGGAACTGGAAATCATCCTAAATCAGGCTCTTCCATGTGTGCGTGGTTACAACTCCGTCTTTCAAAAGCAAAACAGGAAACTCAGAAAGAAACTTTGAGGCTCAAGGGGTTAAATGAAATCCAACTCTCTCCTTTTCCTGTGCAGTAAGGATTAGTAACCAAACAGAAGCTGGGGAGAGGAGGGTGTTGGAGCCACTGATTGAGCTACAGAAGTGGGGAAGTGGACACGCAGCTGGGCTACAGGGTGGCTTTAGTGCCTCTAAACCTTACACTCACCTTCAAACAAACTGATGCAGAAGGTAAGAGTTAGTTTTGCATTGTGGGTCGCTTCTTTCCTCTCCTCTTCATCTCATTTGCCACTTGTCTATTTGTCTTTCCTTTGCTGTTTACGGCTTTTTATTTCCAACTACTTTTTATCAGCTTGGCTACAGTTTAAAGGACAAGAGAGATGTTTGCTGAATGGAGTCCTGTGATTGCAAAATCAGATTTCCTGGCAGAGAGGGAAGGAGAAGACACTCCATATATTCAGTGAATGTTAATCCCTGCTGCTCCCCACTCCCAAGTTAATTAGTCCAGGGGCTAATATAATCAAATAGCCATTACTAACATTCTTGGGGGAGAGGGAAGAGGTCTCAGTTAATGTTGGATGAGCCCAGGGGCTTGGTGCCTAAACAGATCCTGCCAACATGAGTGTAGAAAGCAATATAAGTTTAGCAGGGCTTGTATTGGTGTGAGAACTGTTACTAGTTTGTGGGGGAAAGTAAGCCCAATGATTAGGACTGTTAAGCTGCTGAACCAGTGGATTCCTGTATCTGTTGGCAATTAATACTCAAATAACCATTACTATGGGAGACAGCTGTGTGGATTGAAGGAGCACCTGCCTACTTCCAGAGGAAGGGTGTCTCTATTCTGATCGTTACACACTCATTTCACCTGTCCAGAACATAGACTTGATCCTACAGACCTCTTCTCAAGCAAGTAGTCCCACCAAAGCCAGTGCAAGGAAGGGTTTGCAGGATCAGGCCCCACTCTGACATCTTTTGTGGTTTTCCTGTTGCTAAACAAGTGAACATGTCAGCTAAGAAGGCTACTTTGGGAGCTCACTCTGAGAAAAAGATGGTAAAAGGATAGTTAGTGTTGTGACAAGTGCTGTGCTAAATCTAAAGGCACAGGATTTATAAAGTGCCATGGTATTCCCTGGGGAGGGGCCAGCTGCTTTAAAGGACTTACACAGCTTAGAAAACCCTCATGGCTGTCCAGCATGGAGTTCCCAAGATCAGGAGGTACCAGACTTGATATAGGAGCATGAGGAGGGGGAGGAAGGCTGGGGTGGTCTGTTTGTAAAGCTTGATTAAAAGTTTTTGTACCTCTGTACTCAGTGATCTTGGAAACGTTTGCACTACATTTAGATTGTACACTCCCCATTTCTACATTGCACCAGCACAGAGTCCTTCAGCAAGATTGTCTGTAGACAGCTTTGGGATTCATACTCCCATTCCTCTCTGTACTTTGATAGATGTGATCCCTCTCTTTCTGGAATGCTTTCTGAGCCTAGAGTGTTTCATAAATGGTATAGACACAGGTCCAGTGAAATGCAGCTGTTTCTGGGGTGGAGGGCAGCAAGCAAGAGCACAGCCCACTGTACAACAGTGTGTGTGGTGGGCAGTGTTGTCCAGGGATAGCAGGACAAACACTCTGCTCTTATAGAAAGTGCTGGGTTTTTTTTAATGCCTACCAAAACCATATAGAGCCATGGATTTTAAAGGGATAGTAACTTAAACATCATTTAAAAAGAGAAATTGCTTTACCTACATTACTAAAACAGATTAAAATGAACATTTTAAAAATTAAATCAAAATTTCCACTATAGATGTTCTGTGTTTACTTTATTATTTCTCTCTGGTTGGACAATGAAGATATGTTAGTTTCACTTTTTTTTTTAAAGTCACTTTCATTCTCAGATTCTCATGCATCAGAACAGACCTGTGCTGAGGACACTGCAGGGAGATGTTTTGTTTCTAAAATAATCTGATTCCATCAGATTTGTAATGTTTCTGATGATCAGTTTTGTAAAAGTATCCCTTTTCCCCTCCTCCCCAAAAAAGCCAACAACAACAAAAAAAAGTTTAGGGCCAAATTTGCTTTTACAATGACCCTGTAAGGTTGTACTGCCTCCACGCAGTAAATTGTGTGGAACCTGATGTACGTACGTCAGATGGATAAAGGCCTGAGTTGACCCCCCTGATACTGGAGACTCTGATTCCATAGAATCTACACATTTCAAACCTAAGGCTAGGCTAATAAGACATCCCCTGTAAATGTAACCTGTGAGACAGAACTCCTGTGAGACCCAAATGATTTTTGGCAAATGCCAAGCAGGGGTTCAAAATTTTGTTGCTAGGTCTCTCCGCATTCTCTCTCTCTCTCTCTCTCTCTTTTTCTCCTTAATAGTTTTAAAAAAACATTTGAATTTGTTTGCTTTTAAAAATAAGCTGTAAATGAATGTCTCTCTCTAAACAGAAGGATGGCAGCTCTGAGGCTGGGATGCAGCATCAGACAACAGTTAGAGAATGGCTAACCTGAAATGTTGTTTTATAAGCTAGGTGCCTTCTGATGCAATCTGTGTGTTTCTGGTTTTGGCTCGCCCCCTTTTGGGTCCAGGTGTTTATCAAGTGTGATGTAAGTGTTCTGCAGTGTCAGTTCATCTAGTCATTAAGGGGTTAGTTATCTCCTAAGAGATGCACGTGGACTCAGCTGGAGTGCATGTGAGTAGCTGTGTTCCAATTTGCCTGATGTGCTAGAAAAGGTGATACATTGTTGCTGTCTTTGTGTTTAGTGTAGAGACCCAGCTGCTCTGTAGAGGAATTAGGGAATTTTTTTATTATTATTATTAACACTTTAATTATAGTATTGCCCAAAGCCTCCAATCTGGATTGAGTCCCTGTTGTTCTGGGTGCTGTACAAAACACAAAAAAGAGATAATCCCTGTCCTGAAGGGTTTACGCATTAGGCTGCTGGTGGTTATCTCACTCTTTGGAGTCCTTGTGTAAAATAAGCACTTCCTTAAAGAAACCAAGTCTGTGCCTTGAGATTCTTCAGAGCACAGCTTGTGGAAATAGTAAGTCTCATAAAAGAATGGGCTGTTTCTGTGAATAAGAATAGCATCTGGCATTACAGTACCTAGGATGGGATTACGAGCTTTATCAATCCTTTCCTTTTAGGCTATAGGCTCATCACCACTTGGGATCAGGAGGAATAATTTTTCTCCCAGAGGCATAATACTGCTCCAGCACGAGCCTGAATGGCTTCGCTGCAATGTTATAGCCCTGTAACCCGAACCAGGGGTGTGGGCAGGGTGGCCATGGCCCTCCCAGTTTTTAACATGGGCCTACTAGTCTCAGGCAGGCTGGCAGAGGCTGCACTTCGTGGTGGAGGAGCTGAGAAGATGATCAGCTCCCCTGCCACAAAGTGCAGCCCCTGCTAGTGGTGCATGCCTCTTCCTTGAGGTGGGGCTGAGATGGGCCTTAGTCCCCCCCCGCACCATGGGGCCCTGCCCCCTGCTCCTCCTCTTCCCCTGAAGCCCTCCCCCCTGGCCAGGCCCGAAGCCGGGCTGTGGTAAGAGCTGCCTAGGGAACCCAGGCTGCTGTGGGGAGCCCCGGACCCTCCACCTGCCTTGGGCAGTTTGCACCAGAGGGCAGGGACATGAGCTGGGGGCTGCTCTCCCGCCCCCTGCCCAGAGCAGGTAGAGGATCTGGGGCTCCCTACAGTGGCACAGGCTACCTGGGCATCTCTTACCATGGCCTGGCTCCGGCTGTCTGGCCTGACTAGGGAGTGGGGCCTCAGGGGAAAGGGGAGGAGCAGGTGGTGGCAGGACCTTTGGGGGAAGAGGAGGAGCAGGGATGGGGACATAGTTCTGGCTCTGGTGATCACCCCACTTCTATGCAGGTTCCGGCGCTCCTGACCCAGGCTCTGTGGGCCTGAGTCAGTTGGCAGTTGTGGGTCTTTTATTGCAGTGTAGACATAGATTCCTTTGAAGCGTCCAATACTGGTTACAGTTAATGGCAGGATACTGATACTAGATGGACGACTGGTCTGATCCAGTACATCCATTCCTAATTCCTTAAAGGTGTCCCTTAATCCTGAGGGATTTACGCACTGCTCTGTGAGGATAATAGAGCCGTCTCCCATTGTAATCTTTGCTCTGCAGGAGTTCATTATGTGTATATCCACCCAAAGGTTGTCTCTTATTTGACTCCATTATTGGATTAGACCAATAGTCAATCTAAATCCAGTATCCTGTTTCTGGCAGTGACTAAAAGGCATCTCTGGTTTCTGAAGAGGGGTATATATGAATGGAACTGGATGCTTAACTACACACGTGCTCTTGCGTATGTACACACCATGTGTTCCTGCTCGCTCACGCAAATGCACAAACACACTCAACATGCAGACGTATGATGTTGTCTGGAAAAACTGTACCACCCACTGATTGTTTATTTTGCTACTTAGTTCTTAGAGCAGTGACTGCTGTGCTCTGGCTGCTACTGGGGGAGCACAGTGATGGGTCTTTGCAGAACAAACAGCAGGTTTATTTTTAGATGACACAGTTATCATTTTTCTCTGATCACACAGTCCCATATGCGCTTCCTTTCATATCACACTGCAGTGCCAGGAGTGATCACACACTCATAAAGTTATTTTTTTTTAAAGCTAATTTTTAGCAACTGCTGAAAGGTGCTGGGCTGGCAGCTCTGGAGACAGAAGCTGTTTCTCCTAGCACAGGTACTCCCTCTTAACTTTTTTTAGTGGAGTCAAAAGGATTTTTCAGTTCTGCTAGCTTTCATCTCCTCCCACTTACACAGCAATGTAAAACTGGTGTAACTCCATTTACTTCATCAGACATGCTTCTGATTTATGCCACTAAGGGAGAGGAGACTTGGGCCCCACAGGTGCAAAGAGAGAGAGAAAACAGTTCAGATTATTTTAAGGTTTACACTTGAAGTACTATTACAATACTTGTATGGTTGAGAAAATTGTCTTGTTGTTGTTGGGGAGGGAGGAATAGTTTAATTGGAGGTAGCTACCCAGCATCTAGACTCTGCTTAGCTTCTCAAGAAGTTTCCCAAAGTTAAGTGTGTTAACCAGAGCCAGCTAACAAGTTTTTAAACGTCACTGTCTTTGTCCACATTCAGTGCTAGTGTTAAAATCATGTTAGTTAATACACATAAGCTAAAACTTTTAAAACACCACTCATTTTCCTAATCTATCCAAACCCCAAATTAATGACCCATAGCAGTATTAGAACATGAATATAAGTCTTTAGCTAGTCTTTTTTTTTCATTCTTTTTAATGCTTAGGATTTTTTAATTTTAATTCTCGTCATGTATTTTCTGTATGTTTGTTCTATTGTGGCTTGTGGCAACATTAGCTGTCTAGATTTTTTACATGGGGCAATGTAATAGAGACTTAATCAACATGTGTACTCAGTGAGATTACTAAACTACAAGTTATAATTAAATCTTTAAAAAAATAAAGGTTTGTAATGGAACCCTGGTTGCAACCTTAACTATGGAAGGCTTGCTGCAGAGGGCAAAATCTGAACAGATAGCTTAGTGTCTGCCTATTACTATCCTCAAGAAATATTGTATTTCTCCTTGTAATGGAACATTATAGGCTGGGACAACCACCACCTCTTCTCTGATGCACAAGGCATACCTACAAATGTGTTCAATCTACATCACTAATATTACTGTACTTTGGATTTCATGGGGTGGGAAAGACACAGATGTGCAATTTCTGCAAAGACATAGCCTCATCTCGCATTGCCATCCCACCCCTTGGCTGGGTGTGGGAGGGTGAAGGCTCACTGTGGAATCCTCTTCGTCAGGAGATGCCAGAATCTGACCTTGCTGTGCAGGGCTGGCTCCAGGCACCAGCCCACCAAGCTTGTGCTTGGGGCGGCACCTGGAGGGGGGCGGCGCGGCGCCCCGGCCGCCGGGGAGAGCGGCGCCCCGGCCGCCGGGGAGACCAGAGCTGCAGCGGGCTCGCCGCCCTGCCCCCGGCGCTTCGGCCGGTCCGGGAGAGCGGAACCCCGGCCAGGCTCGCCGCCCTCCCCGCGGCGCTCTGGCCGGTCCGGGAGAGTGTCCCGCGGCCCAGCTCAGCGCCCTCCCCTGCCACACTGGGGGGAGCGGCGGCGGGAGGCTTTTTTGCCTTGGGGGGCAAAAAAGCCAGAGCCGACCCTGTTGCTGTGGTAGCTGATGGATTTTTCAGTTTCTCTTTTCACAATTCCTACGTGGTGGGATTGAAACAAGCTTCTTGTCTGCCTGTCCACCCCAGTTCCTGACTCACAGGTCCAACAGTGTCTGCCATGAGTTACTCTTGATCGATTCTCCTAAAGTTCTGCCAAGCTTGGAATTGTTGTAAGAGTCCCTTGTGATAATAGGGCCCACCCAAGCTGGCCACATCAGTGATCTAGATATAATCATATGTCTGTTATGAACAGTGCCCCAGATATCACCATCTCTCTCCCCCAAAATACAGGGGACTTAAGTGTCAGAGTGACAGAGTAGTGACTGGAGACCTCAGTACTAATTGGGTCAGAAGCTTGCCTGGGTGTCTTGATTTAGTCCTCAGTCCTTAATACAAAACCATAAACATAGCTTTACTCACAGGGCTGAAATTGCCAGGCATGGTTCAGATCACAATAGAAGTGCACTGGCAGAGCTGTAGGGGTGGACAGGATTGGAATAGCATGAGATGCTGCAGGTCAGGATTGAGGTGTGTTGGCAGAGCTGCATAGGTTCCTGATTGGAATAGTAGGCAATGTTGCAGGTTGAAATTAAAGTATGTTGACAGCTGTGCAGGGGAAACTTACAAAGCACCTGCACTCAACCATGAAGTACGAGAGTGCTTTTACTGTTTCTGCTATCGTCAGTATCTTATTTTAAGTTCAGAATTCACCTCAAATCTAAAAACATAACTTCATTTAAGAAAAAAGTTACGTCTGAAAGCATGTTTCAGTGATGACTAATACAAAAATAAAATTACTTTCTTAGAATCCTGCACTTTTTTTTTACAAAGGGTCAAACATTAACAAGTGTGGAAATGAAGAGCCAGTTCCCCACTGTCATGTAAACCTTTCTCAAGCACCCAAGTCGCACCACTTTTTACCTTCTGGTCTCCTAGTCATGCTCCATCCCTCCATTCTCTCCTAGCATCTCCAGCCAGCTTATATGTAGAGACATTTTAAAATTTTAAACGTTGCTTTGTATTCAGATTAAAAAGAGCTCTGTCTGAGTGTGTCCCAGGCCTTAGCTGCAGGTAACAGGAGTGTGGGGAGGGAAACACAATACAACATCCTGTTTAACACACACTCGCTTGCTCATTTTCTATACGGAATATTTCTCCACCTTGGCTCAAAGGGAGTCAGGACCAGGGCTTGCTTCAGCTTGGTCAAAAACAAAGAGAGAAATGTCAAACAAAGGACAGTTGGCTTCAGGCAGGGGAGAAAAGAAACAGCCATTAAGTTAAGAAATCTCTTGGACCCAGTTTAATCCTCCTGTCTAAGGCAGAGGATCAGTTTCTCAATGCTTCCTGGCTTGGTCCTCAGACCTTCCCAGCCCTGTTTCCAGCCAGGGAGAGCTAACCCTCATAGGCCTTCTCCCAGCCTCTTTATATCGCTGCTCTAGTGAGCCCCTAGTTGCCTACCTCTGTATAGGACATGTTCACCCCATCTCACGCTCTCCATGTTATATCTCTAATTCCTATGCTAATCCCACCATAAACCCTAAAAAAGGTGCCTGATTCTCCCTGGCAAGGCTAGCAAACCAAAAAAAAAAAAAAAAAAGTGGAGTTGAGACATATTGGAGATCTGGTAGTAAAACAAAAGTTAGGAACATTTTAAGAAAATAAACAGTGAAACTTTTTTAAAACATCATGGGCCAGATCCTCTGTTTATGTAAATTTTCAGCTACGACTAAACCAGCTTAGGAATCAAGCTCTATAATTTTAAAAATCCCTTTCTGGTTGATTGGTTGGTATGTTTCTTGGTTGTAGGTTCTTCTTCTTCTTCTTCCCCCTTTCCCCTTCCAGACTTCCCAGAAAATCTGTCCTGGCATAGAATCATAGGACTGCAAGGGACCTTGAGAGGACATCTAGTCCAGTCTCTTGCCTCATGGCAGGACTAAGTATTACCTAGACCATTCCTGACAGGTGTTTGGAGATTTTTAAGAGCAGGTAGACAATGATGGAGATTCCACAACCTCCCTAGGCAATTTATTCCGGTGCTTAACTATCCTGACAGTTAGGAAGTTTTTCTTAATGTCCAACCTAAACCTCCCTTGCTGCAATTTAAGCCCATTGCTTCTTGTCCTATCCTCAGAGGTTTAGAAAAACAATTTTTCTCCCTCCTCCTTGTAACAACCTTTTACGTACTTGAAAACTGTTATCATATCCCCTCTCAGTCTTCTCTTTTCCAGACTAAACAAACCACATTTTTTCAATCTTCCCTCATAGGTCATGTTTTCTAGTCTCTTATCTGGACTTTTACCATGTAAAGCAGAACCAGGCATTGCTGTCTGTCCAATGATTTTTTGAAAGGATATAGTTTAAAAAGAGAGAGAGATGGGGAAACCATTTTGAAAAATAGCTGTCTAAATCGTGTCAGCCATTTCCTCATGTCCAAAAGGGCATGGTGTGCAGTGACCCATCCTGAGCTCCCATGGCCTCATTTGCACATGCAGATATG
This sequence comes from Trachemys scripta elegans, assembly GCF_013100865.1. Lineage (NCBI taxonomy): Eukaryota > Metazoa > Chordata > Testudines > Emydidae > Trachemys > Trachemys scripta. The sequence goes on along the minus strand of NC_048301.1, from coordinate 64,094,729 downwards.
ATTTTTGCACAAGCAGTTTAGGTAGACACCCACAGAGCTGGGCAAAGGTGCCCAGGATTCCACATGAAGCTATAAATTGGATCGAGGTTGTGTCAGAACATAGACCCGAGCTCGCTGAAAGGTTTGCAAACCTTTTTGAGCTTGGTCTGAGTTTGGAGTTTGCAATTAAATGAGATGCACTGAGTTTCTGGTTTCCATTGCCACAGTGTCCCACTGGTGTAGTCAAAGCTACGGTGGAGGTACTGCTACAGTGTGGACTATCCGCTCTTTCCAGACCTCCAAATTGCTAGCAATGGGCGAACCTCAAAATCTTCAGCGTTGGGTGAGTTCAGTATTAAACCTGAGAGTCTGGATGCTTATCCCAGCGTTCTTGGGGCTGCACATTTCACCAGTGCCATTTCTCATGAAATTGGTGGGATCTCGTTCTGGCCAGGCTGGATTCAAACCAAGGAGCCCCTCCTAGTATTCTGGCACTTCTGCTTCCAGGCACACCCTTTCAAATCTCAAAAAGGGTCAGGTTGGGGCTAAGCTTTCCATATTCAGCCCTTCATTCAAACTCTTGTATCCTGGTGCAGCTCATATGGGGCAATTTTTTTAAACTTGGGTGCCTAACTCTAGACGCCTGATTCCATATTAGGCATCTAAATAAATGTAGGCACCTGACAATTCCCATTGACTTCAAAGGCAGCTGCAGGTGGTAAGCACCTCTCCAAAATCAGGCTAGATCTTTAGATGCCTAAATATGGATTTTAGACAGCCAAATTTGAAGATTTTAGACATGCAAGATCACCTCCTGTATTCTAAGACCCTGCTCCTGAAACTCCTCCAACTCAAACAGGGTGAGTCAGATGCAGAAAGAATCTTTAACCTGGGAATTTCCTGGTTTTGATTGGCTGAAGTCAGAACATTATCATTTTAAATACCTTTTTTTAAAAAAAAAAAAACCTAATGTGTTGTATGTATAAATGGGTAGGTGGGAGGACAAGAAACAGCATGTGTTTCCCTCTCCCCTCCTCTCCAGGCCCTGTGATGGTGATCTCATTATGCCAAAGGCAAGGTTAGGAGAAATGCTGGGGATCAGTAATTACATGCTGGCTTTCTGTGGAGGATAATTTCAGTCTTCATAGTTGCCTTGATTTGTCTGGGATACGTAGTGACAAACTACCTTTTACTTGTCTTTGGTTTCAGTCCATCCCCTTTTCCTGTTGAGTCTCTGGCCTGGTCCACACTAACCCCCCACTTCGAACTAAGATACACAACTTCAGCTACGTTAATAATGTAGCTGTAGTCCAAGTACCTTAGTTCGAACTTACCGCGGGTCCAGACGCAGCAGGCAGGCTGCCCCGTCAACTCCATGTACTCCTCTTGCGGAGCAGGAGTACCGGCGTCGACGGCGAGCAGTTCTGGGATCGATCCCAGAAGATCGATTGCTTACCGCCGGACCCGGAGGTAAGTATAGACCTACCCTCTATTTCACTCCACGGTCCCTTCCATCAGATCTCCCACCAGACCAGCCTGCCCCCCTCCATCCCCGACCTGTGCTCCACAGAGAGTTCTTGCCACGAAGGAGCAAGAAACCAGCAGTTCTGATCAATGTTCTCTTTATTCCACAGAGGAAGATGAAGAACTTGTTCCTCCTGCTCACGCTAACAATGATGCCACTTCCTGCATCTTCAGTAAGTTAAACACCTTTTCTTAAGAGTGGCTGTTACCAGGGATGGCGTGAAACTCGGGGTAGAGGGTTTCAACTTTGGCAGCCAAAGTGTTTGTAGAGAACTTGGGGTAAAGGGTGTCCTGCTTGAAAATGACTACATACGTGCACTTGAAGAAGTTAATACTTGACTGACATACACTTGATGTTGTATCTGTCCTCCACGTCTCCATTGAGGTGATAGTGATACACACACATGCTAGTCATTGCATTAGAAAGTCTATGAGCTAGTTGGGTATGTTACACAATCTCTCCCTGCTAGCTGCTAACGCAATTGGTTCAAAACCAGCAGCCTTGACCAAAAAAGAGCCAAAAAAGTTCATCCCATGTGAGCAATGCACCACATTGTCCAGTGAAACTGTGAAGCAGGAGAATCTCTGGGGGATGGCTTTATGCTGCTTGTCTCTGATATTAGACACTGTGTCCTAAAGTCAGTAACTTCTCTGAAAGAATGTGTAATGAATGGAAATGATGGTGCATCTGTAGAGGAGGGGAAGTTTAACAGTCTGTCCTTAAGTGCCTCTGTGGTGTGAGAGCCACATTGGATGCTGGAACTGCCCAGCTAAGGAGGTGTGAGGAGATGCAGTTTAACAGTCGAGAGAGGAATGGAAGCACCAACGCATTCAGATGGGTCATTCCTAGTTCCTTCCATGACAGATTAAAGGCATAACTCCTCATCGTCATAAAGGGACTTTCATACTTAATCTGCCTCACATGGCATTAAAAATGTCCCTCCCCCATTTGTGATTCCTGTAGTCACAGAGTTCAGTGAGAATTTGAAAATATCTGAATTGGAAAGTGCACTTAAACATTTTGCAGGGGGGACAGTTTTTCTCTAATGAAAGGTATTGTGTCTTTAAAATGGTGGAGCTCTGTTACTCCTCTTCTGATGTAGTAGGAGCTAATCCCAGAGCAGCCCTGCTGTTGAGGCAGGAACAGTTGTTTTGCGTTCACTGTCAGACAAGTCATATGTAGAATAGGAGTCAGATGAGATGGTTGTATTTGTATAAAGGTAATTCACCCTTCAGCCTTGCCAGAGTAGTATGGACCTCTGGAGTCAATGGTACTCCAAAAGGGGCTTAAAGGACTGTTCAGTGACATGGCAGCATGAAAAAAAAACCTAACCGTCATGTGTGGGCTTCATTGTAGACACAGTAACTCTTCTATTGTAAATTGCTCTCAACCTTTTGCCTAGAAATACAGACAGAAGTTTTTCTGATGAATCAGAGCATAGGCAACTGTCATTGGTGGAGGCTATGTGTTATACAAATGCACAATGTTCTGTCAAGGGTTGAGTAACAAACCAGGGCCCTTGGACACACATCTGGATAAACACCTCTAATCACTACTGTCAAGCACATCTCTTCCAATGGGCCATAAAACAACTAATAGGATACTGCTAATGTTCCTTCTTCTATAGAAGCCCCAGGTCAAAAGTCCATGCTGTATCAGCTGACACTGGGTTTTTGCTATTCTAAAAGAGCCCAAATTTAGAACATTTCCCTACTAGGTGCCAGAAAGATAGAACTTTAGGAGTTATCTTCACATTTGCTGGAAATCTAAACCAGGAAATGAAATAAAACCTCTCAATGTGTAGCCTTTTGGAAGGGGCTAGCTCGCAGAAGGTAACTCCCCAAAACACAAGCATACTTTTGCTGCTATTTAATTTAATAATAATCTTTTACCTCTTGAAACCTATTCTCATGCTTCACATATGTCATAAGTGACATGTATGTGTCCCTACCTAGTCTCCAACATGTCCATATTATTGGCCAATCTTTGCTCAGAATAAATACAGGATGGGAGGAGATGGGATACTGCAGGGCAGGACTGAGATGTATTGACAAAACTCTGAGGGGACCCAGAGCTGGAATAGCAGGGGCATTGGCAGGTCAGCTTGATAGGAACTTAGAGTTACTTATACCACTGCCTAGTGGGCAATGTGCTAAGATTGAAAACATTGTTGGGGTGTCAAATCAGTAAAGAGGTCCGTTGCCAGAGCTGTGTAGGGGATTGAATAATAGGGATGATGCAGCTCAGTTGGAAGGGCTCTGGGACAGCTATATGTGAGAGGCTTGCGGTGTGCCTGCCTGCACTGTATTTGCCTTTAATTCTTTCATGGACAATAAAATTAATCAAATTAATTCCCCTGCCTCCCACACCAGTGCCTGAAAAAGAATCTATATGTCCTGCCCTGCTCCCACAGTGTCACTGGCTGATTGCTATGATTCCCCAGCTGAATGGGTGCATGGATAGGCTAGTATATGACAGCAAACCCCTAATGGCTTAACGGATTAACAGTATGAGGAGAAGCGCATAAGGAGGATGTGTGCAGGGGTGCTGAAAAGGGTGTATGCGGACACAGGGATTATACCCCCCCCCCTTTTTAGTAGCTCTGAATGTTGTGGAAAATCCAGCTGTCTCAGCTCTGAGAACAGCGAGTGGAGGTTGATGAATCACATCATGGGGCTGAATCTGCTCTCACTGAAGTCAATGAGAGTTTGAGCACTGACATGACTCAGAGTAGGATTGGGCCCAGTGTGTTCCAAAATTGAGCATGTGCCCACACAAATCTTCAAACTTTCTACAGAAATTACAGTCTGCTGGCTTCTGAAATTCCCTGCTATCATTGGGTGGGAGGGGAATTTGGGAAGAAGGCCTTCTGATAATAAACCATATGCCCCAAAGGATGCATGCTGCCTGGCTACACTGATTAGGACCGCTTCCATGTGATGACATTGCCTTAAAACAGACTGCCTTCAGTGGAGGTGGCTCGAGAGCATAGACTTGGAAATGATACAGACTGATAATGATGATGCACATATAGAAATCAACTGGGTGTGGAGTTGCAGGCAGGGGTGTGTGCATACACGTGTGTGCCTGCTTGTGAACAGGACTCCTTTCAACTAATTTGATTGAAGGGTGAGTCCTAGTGGCTGCTCTTTTCCTTCTCTTCTCCCTTTTTGTGTTCCTGGTTTTAGTCCGGAGTAGGCAATTTTTTTTTTTATTTTAATGACTTCAACTGTCAGATCAGGGAAAGCAGCAGATAACTGAGTGGGGAGGTGCTGGCATAGGTGACAACTGAGAATTTTGTCTGGGTCCAGCCTCAGCAGGGTGTCTGAGATTCATGGCCGGAGTGAGCTGCAGATTTAGCTGCTGCCTGCAATAGGCAGCTCTTAGGAGGAACTCAGATGCACTGACTGCCTGGAGCACCAGCTGGCTGATAGGAGTTTATCTCCCAATGCTCCATCCTCAGCAGCACCTGCTGTCCCAGGCTTTGCCTCCCCTCCTTGCCAGCCAGAACATGCTGGTACCAAGCAGAACCAGTAGGATCTCTCTCTCTCTCTCTCTCTCTCTCCTCTTCCCAACACATGAGGGACCCCAGGCTCCATAGAGGGGACCCAGGGAGGGGACCAGCCCAGCTGCCAACATCTCCTCTGTTGTTTGTATTAGTAGTGCCTAGGTGCAGGATACGGGCTCATTGTGCTAGATGGTGTACAGACAAGTAACAAAGACAACAGTCCCTGCCTCCTAGAGCTTACACTTTAGGTGTCGGACAAGACAGGACAGATGGACAACACAGACAAAGGCCTCAGTGTAGACAAGCCCTAAAGCTGCTTCCATTCTAGGAAAGTTGGAATCAATGGTAATGATGGTGGAGGCTAGGAGTGAGGCATTTTTTTATCACTGAGACTCAGAGCAGGGGGAGATAACACAACAGTAAAACTGCCCGAGCTCTGTCTACAGTACAGCTTCCACCACTGCTACTGCATGTGGAGCTGTGCCACGGGAGACTAGAGTGAATTTTCCTGCTGTAGACAAAGCTCAGATAAAAGCCACTTTCTCAAGGTCTTGCACATGAGTAATCCTTCCCTCTTGGCTATGCAGATTTTGACTGTTTGGTACATAATGGGCCTGATTTCCAGCCAGGCCTTGTCCTGGCTTCCATTTATTTCTCATTTATTTTGTTACACCAATAGCCTAAAATGAGTTGTATATCCAAAATCAATCCACCTGCATATACCCAGATAACTGCACTTGTCATGTTTCTACAGGATAGGCCTGTGAGACGCTGAGCATCATCAACTCCCCTTCACGTCAATTGTAGTTGAGGGATCAGCACCTTGTAGGATTGGGCCTTCAGTCACTCAGGAAAATGACATGCAGATTATTACTACTTAGATGATCATAATGCGCCACAGATGCTAGGATTTTTCCACATAGAATCATAGAATATCAGGGTTGGAAGGGACCTCAGGAGGTCATCTAGTCCAACCCCCTGCTCAAAGCAAGACCAATCCCCAGACAGATTTTTGCCCCAGATCCCTAAATAGCCCCTCAACGATTGAACTCACAACCCTGGGTTTAGCAGGCCAATGCGCAAACCACTGAGCTATCCCTCCCCCCATTTTAGTCCAACCCCCTGCTCAAAGCAGGACCAATCCCCATGTGGAGGATGACCTGGTTCAAGACCATTAACACCATTTTTTCTCATTGATAACTTTTGTTTCTCAGCAAATTATTTTGCAAACACAGCAAAGTCACATTCCTTGCTGAGGACTCCATGCACGGCAAGAGTGGACTCTCTCAGTCAATCCATTATGAAATAAACTGAGATCAACCCGGAAGAATCAGAACATTTTTGTGTATGTTGAAATAACTGTTCCCCCAACCCCACAATCACTTATCTCACCGATGGCCAAATGGAAATGTTTGCCCTTGATTAGACCTCAAGGGTGCATCAATACAAAGATAAACTTGATGCCATTAAACAGACTTAGCAAATAAAAGCATGGAAAGTTATCTAAGAAATGCAAAGTACTGTAAGATCAAACTGGATATGAGAAATGACCTATGCAGTCTCTGGGTATGATTGTAGTTTTTTATGCTACAGATGTTCTATGTGTCTTGACAGTAAGACACAGGGAACCAAGTCTACGTTAATCTTTTATCACTGAAGTTGAAAGCCAGACCTTCTCTTCCAGCAGGTAACATTGTGCAGACTCTTGTAGCTAGTCCTCCAATGTGGAGACACTTTTATCACCTCTGTTTTTTGGAAATAAGATTGTGTGCCCAAATAAGCAAGGTTTGTACCAGATCCATGTAGAGTTTAATAATTGGATTATTGGGTTCAGTAAACCCCAGAAATGCTAATTGTGGCTCAAGTAATGTGTGGGGGTTTTTTTTTTGAGGAATTTCCAAGGAGTTTTGAACAGCAGTTCACAATATAAAGTTGCCAACTTAGTGGAGAACAGGGCTGATTAGATACAGTGCCCAGTGCAGTTCTTTGGGAAACTTCTAAAGGGTCTGATTCAAAGCTCTTTGAAGCCAATGAAAATCTTTCTAATGACATGGATTGGGCCCTAAATGATGAAAAATAGGACCTTAGAATGTAAGTTCCCTGTTAGCCATAAAGTGATGCTATAATTATAAAACCATTGTGTCTTCAACAGGAATTTTATGCCTGATACCTGCCAGTGCTGTGTCTGTTTGCATTATCTAGTGTAGTTGTAGCCATGTCACTCCCAGGATATTAGTGAGACAAGGTGGGTGAGGTAATATCTTTTATTGAACCAATTTCTGTTAGTGAAAGAGACAAGCTTTCTATAAAGCTTTCAGAGAAGAATTGTGTGGCTCGAAAGCTTGTCTCTCTCTCACTAGCAGGAATTGGTCCAATAAAAGAGATTACCTCACCTGCTTGTCTGTCCGAAATACACAGCCTTCTCTCTTTACTTATCTACTTGTCTGTCTCTCTCTCGTCTCCCTGAGCAGCTAAGAAATCCCTGAAGGGCCTTCTCCAACACCACACAGGTGCTGCCAACATTGTCTACCCCTCCCAGTTGGGTGTCATACCTCCTCCCCACAGTACCTTGTGCTATAAGTTCTGTTCGTATCCTGATTGGTTCATGGGCCCCTTAGAGCACTGTGCATATTGGAATTACTCTCAAAGGCAGGGTGTGTAACAATCCTCACAGGAGCTGGAGGCATCCCTTTTACACTGCTAACTGGTTACTCTGGACACAGTTGTCTTTATAAGCAGAAGATGCCACAAATCAGGTCAGCAACACCCGAAGCCAGGAGTTACAAATGTTACACTAAACTTAGAAATGAGACCATTGACCTTAAAAAGTTCCACTTGGTTCAGAGCACCACTGTGGGGGTGCTAGCCCAGTAGGGGCCATATGCAGGAATGTTTTGCCTCCCCCCCCCCCATTAAAACATAATAAAAAGCTAATAGGTGGCTCCTTGAGCTGCCCCTAAAGCACTTGCTTAGTCTGCTTATGCCTAATGTTGGCTCTGGAGCACAGCAGTCCATTTATTCTGCCACACAGACCATGGAGAGCATGTCACACGAATATCCCACTCCCTTGAGTAATCTTACTCTTTAAAATCCTCTATGCCCCTGGAGTACCAGACGTCCAAGCAGAGGAGAGAGTCGGCAAGGGGGCATATGTCATTCTACTGCGTTAACCATTCCACCCAATGGACGGCTGCCCAATAAGGAGAGCTAACCAGGGCTTGCATTTCTGATGCCTTTGTGTGTCAGGCAGGGCAGTTCTGTACCCTGTGTTACTTTCTCTGACATGTTAAAACATGCTCTCCTAGGCACACCCATGGCAAATTAGAGAACTCCGTGGATGTGTGTTGCTGAAGGCAGGAAAATGGAGCTGGGTGGTACACTAATAATGAACGTTGTGGATTCTGCTCGAGGGTCCAGCAGGGACAGGGGTTTAGTCATCATGGCTGACAATAGATGAAAGCATACCAGAGGCTGAGCAGAGCAAAGGAAGGCTGTTGGGACAAAAACTGGGTAATGGCATCTAGAAACAGCTCGTTATAAGGATCCTATAATAATAGATTTTGTATCTGTCATAAATACACAGACCTATAAAATATCTATATATTTATGCAAGTCTGTACACATGCACACAAAACAAGCCCAGTGCATTGTTTTGAATATATGGGAGCAGTGAGCCCAGAATGGGAAACTCCCCTGTCACTATACTGCTCAGCAAGGGCTCTTTTGCTGAGATATCCCTTTTGCGCTATGGCTAAACGAAGTAGCGTTGAGTTGATGGTTGCTCCTGGGCTCTGCAGGCCCATAAACCTCACTGTAAAGCACCCCTGGGGATGTCACTTTGTGTACAGAAAAGAAAGAACGACAATACTTATATAGCAGAAATGCCTGAATATTTATCACACCGGGCCATGTCCTGAGGGAGGGCTTGAGGGCAGCTGCTGCCTTTCTACCCCCTCCCAGTTATCTGATTCTCAGCTGCCCTGTGTCAGGATTTGATCTAGATGTTTTCTTCCTCTTTCTGCTGGCTGAAAGATCCTTTGTTTCCAGAGTGCTGCTTCTGAATCAGCCAGCTGGTAGAGAGGAGAAACACCACAGAGCAACAGATCTGTAGCATGTTTCATTTATCTGTGTATAGGGGCAGAGGATGTAGGAGGAGAGAGAAGGCGTATACAGACTGATACCCAATACAGAGGACGGGAGTAGGGGGCTGGAGGATCAATTTAAAAGATTGAGAGGCCCAAAACTCCACAGATGGGACCATTCCTAAAATGGTGAGGTGGGAAGGAGAGACTGACATCCAGCAGGTTATTTCTGACTGAGGGGAAATTAGGGTTACCATTCGTCCGGATTCCCCCGGACATGTCCGGCTTTTTTCAGTTAAAAATAGCGTCCGGGGGGAATTTGTCAATGTCCGGACTTCCCCCGCCCCCCCATGCAGAGCGTGCGGGGCTTACAGGGCAGCCGGCCGGATGGTGCCACTCGCACGGGGCTCCGGCAGCCAAAGCCCTTCCTCCACTTCCCCCCTCCTCTCTCCTGCAACTTGACACCACTCCCCTCCTCTCCCTCCCTCCCCCTGCCCTGCATTCACAGATCGCCGGCCGTCGCCTCGGCCTCCGGAAGTCTGGAGCTCCAACCCTGCTCCCCTCCCCCGCTGCCGAGCGCGCTGCTCTGCAGCACAGTATGGGGGCCGGGGGTCAGAGAAGCGGCAGGGAGGTTCTGGGGGGGGGTAGTCAAGAGACAGGGAGCAGGGGGAGGGTTGGATGGGTCAGGAGTTCAGGGGGGGCTGTCTCGGGGTTGGGGTGTAAGGTTTTGGGCAGAGTACAGGTGGGGAGGGTCTCAGGAGGGGGCAGTTAGGGGACAAGGCACAGGGAGGCTTAGGTAGGGGGTGGGGTTCTGGAGGGCAGTTAGGAGCAGGGGTCCCAGGAGGGGGCAGTCA